>NC_062561.1:135000125-135112625 GCF_022837055.1 Prionailurus viverrinus | reverse complement strand
AAATAGAACAATAGGGGCACCTGGGTGGCTCAGTCGGTTGAGCATCCGACTTTGGCTCGGGTCATGATCTCACAGTTTGTGAGTTCGAGCCCCATGTCGGGCTCTGTGCTGACAGCTCAGAGCCTGGAGTCTGCTTCGGATTCTGTGTCTCCCTCTCTCTGCCCCTCCCCTGCTCATGCTTTGTTTCTCTCTGTCTCAAAAATAAATAAAACATTTTGTAAAAAAAAAAGAAGGAAAATAGAACAATATTACAAGATACTATTTCTTTTCTTTTCCCTGCATCTCCTTGAACATCTAAGTTGAAACAATATTAGTGTACTCCCAATAATAACTATGAAGTAATCAGTAAGCTTCTTAAACTTTTAAAGTTTTTATTCTTCCCTAATATTTTGATAGTTTTAACATGTTATCATTTTTAGAGTGTGTAGCTATTAGGCACTATATGTTTTCTTATAAAACTACCATATGGTTTTACCATATATGTAAATATATGTTTAATTCTCATTATCAGTATTATGTCAACTTTTTTGTTCTTTATTACTGCCTAAAGCTCATTCTCTAGTAAATTCCTCAGAAAAAAATACTCCCTGAATTACTGCACGTTCATAACTGTGTGCAATAGTTCTATCAGGAAGTCAGTTTAGCTGATTATAAAGTGATTGGCTCACATTTTCTTTTATTGAGTAAAGACTATTATCGTTTAGCATAAAGCATTACTATCAAGAAGTCTGATGACATCAAATTTTCTTTTCTTGATAAATGTCTTGGTCTTTTTTCTTAGTGCTCATTTTTCTCTTTCTTTAAAGTCCAGTAATTTCACTATAGCTGACAGTTCTGCTCATGTTTTAAGTGACATAATTCTAGGCCAAATTTCAAGATAAATGGTGATTTATTTCAATGTACAGTTGTCTTTTTATTTCAAAAGCATTTTCAAGAGTTACAGTTTTTAGTACTTGTTCTTTTCCATTGTTGCAGTTTTCTTATTCAAGGATCCCTAATTATATGTATATTGGACCTTCTTTGCCTAACTTCATCTTGCACTTTTTCTTGAATTCTTGTGTCATCCTACATTTTGTTTTCTTTTTGCTTGCTATTTACTTTCAGGTGTTATTGGTGCTATTCATTTATTTTCATGTTTATTCTAGACTTTATTTGTCAAATAATTTTCTTTTTTAAATGTTTTAAAATTTATTTACTTAAGAGACAGAGTGAGCAGGGTGGGGCAGAGAGAGAGAGAGAGAGAGAGAGAGAGAGAGAATCCCAAGCAGACTCCACACTGCCAGCACAGAGCCTGATGTGGCACTTGAACTCATGAACTGTGAGATCATGACCTGAGCTGAAACTGAGTCAGATGCTTAACCACTGAGCCACCCAGGCACCCCTGAAATAATTTTATTCTTTATATTTATTCTTGTTTTAGTCTCATTTATGCTGTTCTTTCATATTACCTACAACTTTTAATTTTTAGCTCATTTTCAAATGTTATGTTATCAGGTTATACTTTTTGTTTTATGGGCATGTCTTCCTGGCTTCAACTTTCTATAGAAACATTATTATGCTCCTTATTCTTGCTTTCCCATAATTACTAGACATGGAATTCAATTTAGTTTTCCTTAACTTGCAGGAAGGAGGCATGGGTTGTAATAGCTTTTCTAACATCACTTAGCATCTACTTGTAGTAGAGTTCTAATGAAGTGTTAGAAGCTATACTGTCTTACTTTCTGACAATCCCTTGGCTCTGTGCCCCTCCTCCAGTTTTATATAAATTTATTTCTGCTCCTACTGACATGGTTCTGCCTAATTTACATTACATTCGTGTCAGTTTCTCATAGGTTTGTGTTTCATTCTGAGAGTTGATAGTGTTGCTCTGGACTTTCTGGACCTTACCATATACCTTGCACTCATTCTCAAGCTGGTATATAAAAACTTTTCCCTATTTTAGCTGCTGTCTTCAAATTGGCCTCTAATATTTTCCAGTAAGTACCTGTTTATTTTTAAATACTCCTGGTTTTTTGCTTCTTATTATTTGCCTACCCCCAGTTTATACAATGTCCTGATTTGTCTTTACCTCCTGTGAATTGTAGTGTTAGGAATACCTTGTATGCTAGTTCTATTGTAGATAGTGCCCCCTTTTTTTTCCCCAAAGTAACAGCCTGATTGTCTGCATTTGTAGACAGGTTCAAAAATATTCAAAAATTATACCACTTCCATAATTTTCTCAAAATCCTTATCTAACTTTTTCAAGTGATATTTAAAAGGCTTATATATGATGACAACCAACACTTGCAACTGTGACCTTTTATACTCATTTTCCCCCAGAAATTATTACTAAATCTGCATTACATTTTTTCTTCTTAAAAAAAAAATCTGTCAGATGACTTCTATAGGTAAAGGTTTCAAGAGTAAAATTCCTTTTTCTAAGCGTTTTTAAATTGTTATTCTCAACTGTTTGGTCCTAGATCTTGGACTGAAATCCTCCCAAGGCCACCATGTCATCACATTATACTTAACCATTATGGCTTTTTTGAAATTTATTTTTGGCTCCTACATATTTTTTTCTGGGTATATTTTGAAATCATTTTAAAATACATATTTTATTATGAATGTTTTCTATTTGCAAGAGCAGGGACCCTCAAAAATTCAATCTTTAATGTTGCTAGACCCAAAGGACCAATTTCTTGGTTATTGTTTTTTAACATATATGTAGTATACACTTAATAAAATAAAACATCTTACTAAGTGAGAATTTAGACTGTTTTCAAACTGTATCTATGACTTACAATGTTTTACCAACATCCTTGAGTACTTTTGTGAATATTTCCATAGAATGTATTCTTCATTCTTCATTGTAGAATTGCTTGGTGCATATTTCAAATTTTGGCCTCAATTTTCAAACTGCTCTTGAAAGAAGGTATAAGAAAGATGTACATTTTTATTCTCAGTCTAGCACTGCTACTCTTTTCTGAGAACTGGGAAGTGCAACAAACATACATATAGGGCTCTGTGTTGTAGAATGGAAGTGAGTCAAAGGTCAACCCATGAACAGGTCCAAGCTTTTCCTCAAAAGAACTTTGAGGGTTTCCCCAACTCATGGACAGATAGACAACTGATTACTTTAAAAATCATAAGTGACAAGCCAAGGCTACAATAATTTTAACTTGACAAAATGTCCTATCAACATTAGCAAGCCTGTACTTGACCAGATGGTATCACCCTCCATTCAACTTAACCCTGCTAGTCTTCTCTGTTCAGTGTGTGGGTCCACTCCACTGCTACCATGCTTTGAACTTTGCTTCTTGTTTGCTATTTAGAAAATAAGTCACATTCCCTCAAGATAAAGGAAGTAAAAACAAAGCAACAGAATATAGAAAAGGTACAAGAGTAAGAGGAGTATGTCTTAAAACCCAGAAAAAGCAGACACATCAGCAAGATAAAATATTTGGGGAGGAAAAATAATATATAAATAACAGCAAAAGAAAATTTAAGATAAATGAAAAAACTACCAATATATTCAAAACACAAAACCAGAAAGATGTTAATGAAATTAATAACATCAGGTAAAGTGAAAAGAAATCTGAAAGAACAAAGGAAAAAGAAAAATGTCATTGACAAGAAAACCATAAGGCAAAGAGAAACATTGAAGAATACAAAGAAGGGCACCTGTGTGACTCAGTCCATTAAGCCTCCAGCTCTTGATTTCAGCTCAGCTCATAATCTCATGGTTTGTGAGTTTGAGCCCCGCATAGGGCTGCATGCTGACAGTGTGGGAGCCTGCTTAGGATTCTTTCTCTCTCCCTCTCTCTCTCTCTGCCCCTCCCCTGCTCGCTCACTCTCTCTCTCTCTCTCTCTCTCTCTGAAAACAAACTTAAAATTTTTTTCAATAAGAAAACAAAGAAATTTAAAATAGGACAAGTAAACTAAAGCAAACATTTTCAAGTATTACATAGATCATATCATAGCAAAGATACATATTAAAATACTACTATTTTCCGAGCAGTAAAGTAGCAGACACTTTTAAATACATAAGAAAAGAGAGCAAAGAAAATGAAATAGAAGTAAAAAGATTGACACCTCACTGAAGGCAGACTTCTAGGTGCAGGCTATCTCATAGCAGAACACGGAGAAGCCCTTAGGACATCTTTTTAATACTCGCCATTCCACTTCGAATCTCTACCAACTCTTGAGTGAGACTTTATCACTTCACTGTCTGTAAATTAACTGAATTTCCATTTTGAACCCCCATGTCAGATGACAGAAGCTAATTCCCATCAGTATGCTTGGGCCCTCTCTCCCTTTTATTTTCTGCATGGAGTCTAAGTTCTCAGGGGCTGACCAAGTATGACAGTGTAGTAGAGTATGCAACATTCTTTTGATTCTTGAAGCCTGATGTCCACATAGGTATGTATGGATCTATTATCTTCTTGGACACTCACTGTGATCCTTGAAGCACTTTAGACAGCCCTCTTTTCTGTCTGTTTGGCTTTTTTAAGACGGGTCTTCTCTACTACTTCCAAAGAATCTGTACTCTAAGATATGGGGACCATTCTGGTGGTTCTGTGCAGAGGTAGCCATTTAGAATCCTACTGGAATGTCACCGTAATGGATTTCAAACTCTTCTCCAGTGTCTCCCAGTCCAACTGGTGTTTGACTACCTTCATGGGTCTATCCTGGAAGAAGGATCCAGGACCTGTCTTCCAGGAGGCAGAGCCTCTCTCATTCTTAGCCCAAGGAAATCTTTTCTGTTTTCCAAAGAAAGCTCCACTCTTCTCAAATCCATGCCACCTGTTTAGCTTAAATCTTGGGCCTTTGGCATTTTCAGTTCAAAACTGTTTAGAAAACAATGAGCCCTGACCAACTAGCAAACAGAAAGAAAGGAGAGAAAATGGGAAGTATTTGGAGAAAAAAATATTGGATACTAATTTCAAAAATATGTTCCTACTATGTAGTCCCTTTTCTCACTATGTCTTACTCATTTCAGAAATTTTTGAACTAAATTCAAAAGGTTGCTTTTAATTTTGATTTTTTTTTAAGAGTTTTAGAAACATTTTCTTCTTTTGGTTTACAGTAATACTCTTTTTGTATTAAAATACTAACAAGGTCAGGTTCACACTTCATTATTAATACCCTTGGCTAACTAAACATTGGCCCTACCCTTGGTGAGCTTCTATGCTAAAATTTGGGAGTTGGCTTTTTAAGGCGTAATTTAAAAAGAAAACATGAGCCTGTAATTCTGATGAAAATGCGGTTTTCATGGCCTCCCTTTGATATTAAAATAATCTTAAATTTTAGAACTTGCTTTTTATCTTGAATTGAGACCAGCTTTAGAAGAATGGTGAGAGGAAGGGAGGGGAATCTTCTCCTTTACTGTCAGGTCTACAGATGTGGAATCAAAGCTTGTGTCCATGAGACAATTTCCAGCGATATTCCATTGTGCAGTTTATGCCTTCTTTCTTCCACATCATCTGGATGGAAAAGAATGAGGTGTTACTCACTGACAGCCAATTAAGAGGTCTTTGTCTGAAAATTCCACAGAGGAGCTGGCAAGGGGGGTTGAAATCTATCTTGTGATGTAGTTGCAGAGGCAATGGCAGCTTTTCTTCAAAACAAAATGTATTTAATTTGAAACCTTCATGCCATATACCATTCTTAACATATTTTTTCCTATTAACAATCCAGAGCTCTGGTTCATACAGATCTTTCTGATGATTCTAATTTAAACATTCAAAAAAGATCACTATAAAGAAATATAATCTGTAATATCTACTTTTGTTCAAGGGAAATTATACATAAATCACCCAAGCAGGAGAAATATAAAAACCCTATATCGATAGGTAATACAAAGCAGAAAAAGAGAAAGTGGGCATTTGGATTTTTCTATGCCCTCTAATTCTACAAATAACTCATTTGCCCCAATTAACGATCACAAATGAAATGACTGTTAATTGCTTTACTAAAATGACTTTGTTAAATTTTCCCACACCATTCCTTTAACACAAAACCTAAACACTAAATAAGGATTCTAATAATACATTCTCATTGACGAGAACATGAAGGGTCTGTCTATAACAGTTTCATAAAGAATATAATCAGGGTTAACTAAATAAGGGGAAAAAATCATACAGACTGAAGAAGCAACAAAAATTAAAAAAAAAAAAAAAAGAATGTGAAAGAAAAGAAATAAACAATGAGGCTTCCAAAAATCTACAGTGTGGGTTTTTTACTATCTACTTCCCAAAATGGGTTAAAATACATCCCTTCCAATAAGGAATAGCCAATTATGTAAATCTGTACTCTTCACACAGAACACTAACTGAGGCCGGGAGGAAGAATGAGCAGATGGAGAGACCCTTGGGAGAGCTGGTGTAAATAAAACCTCCTGAGGCAGAAAGAATCCGTTCACTCAAGGGAAAAATCCAAGCTTTTTCAAACTGAAACAATTTTCTCTTTGTGCACTTAGCTATTTAAAGAGTGCAATACAAATGTGCAATAATGAGTTGGATCCATCATGATATTCAACCTTCCAAGGCAACGTCCAGGTCTGCTGTTAATAAGTTGTTATGGTTGATCATTTTGTAGAAAAGAAGATTCGCCTTTCAGAGGGCCATTTTTTATCAACTGTGTTCATCTCTGAATTCACTGTTCAAACTCACTTCAAAGCTCGTCATAGGCAAGAGATCTCAGGCATTTTCTCACGGGCCTCACCAAGCACAGCAGTTGGCAGAAACACAGTGATGCTCATTTGGACATGATCACGATGGTGGTCATGTATCTCACTGCTAATATTCACAACATCATTACAGAATGGGAGGAAGAAAAAGGTGGGTGGAATTTTATCTAACATACTATTTTTTCATGGACAGCTTTTATTCTGTAGTCTTTTTTTTTTTCCTTTGCCTTGTCTCTGCCCTTTGTCTCTTTATCCTGTACAAACTCTCCGTTACCTCTTCATCTCAACTCTCGTGAACCAATTAAGCAACCTGGTGGATAATCTTCCCTACATTTCTTCTTGGTCGCTGAGACTAATGAAGGGAGAACTTGCCTTGTCAGAAATAACTGTGGCACAGGAATAGACAAGTAAGTTAGTGGAATAAAAGAGAGGGAAGAGGGGCTCCTGGGTGGCTCAGTTGGTTGAGCATCCGACTCTTGGTTTTGGCTCAGGTGATGATCCCAGGGTTGTGGGAACAAGCCCACAATGGGCTCCATGCTGAGCATGGAGGCTGCTTGGGAATCTCTCCCTCCCTCCCCCACTCTCTCTGTCTGTCTGTCTCTCTCTCTCAAAATAAATAAAAAACCATTTTTTAAAAAAAGGGGTGAAGAGACATAAAACCTAATATAAATTGGAGCTTAATGTAGGACAAAGGTGATATTTCATTCAGTGGGAAGAGGTCATTTATTTCATGAATGGAGCTTGAACAACTGGTTGTCCATCCGTAAAAAAAAATTAAGTTGGACCCTTAGTTCACACCAAATGCAGAAACAAATTCCAGATGGATTAAAGACTTATGTATAAAAACTAAAACAATCAAAGCCTTTCAAAATGCTTCATGTACAATCCTAGAGGCAGGAGAGAATGCTCTACCAATTCTGGGAGCCCAGACACACTAAGAAATTACAGAGCTATCTAAACATTCAAAATTAAAAATTTTGTTGGGAAAAAAGACCACATTGGCAAAAAAATATTTACAACAAACCCAACAGGTAAATGATTCATATTTTCATTACACAAATAGGTCTTATAAATTAACAACAACAACAACAACAACAACAACAAAAGCAAACAACCCAACAGATGCTGGGGTAAAATACATAAAGAGTCCTCTGAAAGCAGAATACCAAAAAGCATTCAACCCTGTTAAGGCCACAATGAGGTAATTTACAGCCATCAGATTGTCAAAAAGAAAGAGTGAGAATGCCTATTTTTGGCAGGGATCCAGGAAAAATTCTACTATATTGCTTTTAGAAATGTGAATTGTTAGAGTTTTCTTTTTTTTTTTTTTTGTTGGAAAGCAATCTGCAATATTCATCAATTTAAAAATACATGCCCTGTAATCCACATAATCCCACTGCTACAAATTTATTCTATAGAAAGAATGGCACTAAGATATAAAAGGATATATTTACAAAGTGTTTGAATGAAGGATTATGCCAGTGAGAAAAAACAGAAATAAAGGGAATGTTTATCAAAAGAGGAATTCTTGAAAGTATCGTTACATTCATAAAATGTATTTCACAGCATTTAAAGGAGCGCATTAGAGATATGCTCGTTAATTTGAAGGTGTTTCTCCAGTGTGGTTCAGTAAGGAAATCAAGATTCAGAGAGGCTTATGTGATATGACCTTTTCATTTTTAATGAGAAAAAATAATATTGTGTATGGTTATGTTTTTTTTTTCTTTTTAAAAATAACACCTCTAACTGACATAATTCACTGTCTCATCGGGTACAATTTAGCATGTCATTTATTTTTATATTCATTTTAAACTGCCTTAGAAACCTACCAAAGGAAGCCTAGAGCACAGACTATCTACCCAAGCTGAGGACAGACACACAGAAGGATCAGGAGCTTCTTGAAGCACAGGCATAGCTGAAAGATTAAACATTAAACATCCCTGGTTTCTGGTGCCAAGTAGAAGCATTCTTGGTAAAGAAAGTCAAGGAACAGTAAAGTCAAAATATATTTCACGTAGAGTGTCTTGGTGCTTAATAACTTAAATGAAACTCTTTCCTGATTATTATCCCGTTACCAGAGCACACATTATTACAAAACCACGGCTAAGAATATGATTGACAACTCACTCTAGAAAGATTTTCTACCTCCTGGCATCCTCTTCTTTCCCTCACAGCTCCACTACAGATGGACACATGCATTTAAAGGTAAGAACAGATGACAGTGACACACAGCTCCGTTCCAGGGAACGTGGATCGCACCCCGCAGGAGATGTGCACTGTGGCAGTCCTGGCCACTTAAGGTTTAAATACTGAAAATACCTCAGAAAATATTAAACTGATGACTTTTACTTTCTCTTTGAATGCATACTCTGTGGCATTTTCTTATCTCGGAGGTCAAGGGCGGGAATTTCATTTCTTGGGGAGATTTTAGGCTTCGTGGAAAGAGAGGCTTTGCTAAATTCCTCTGTGCGCTCTTTAGCACATTAAAAGCAATCCTGGAAGGCCCAGCTAATTGACTTCGGTGGTATTCTGGAGATGATACCCCAAGTGCTCTTGTTGAAGGCTTACCTAGAATACAGAGGAAGAAGGAGGTGAAGGAAAATCCCATCCCTTCATCGTTTTCCTGAAGAAAATCAAGGGACACCAAGGCGGGAAGGCACATCAAGGGGACATGTGTTTCCTGACTGTCCCTCTCTGGGTTTTTGTCCCAAGGGTGGGAGAGCTGAGAAGGACCCTAGAAGTCAAGGTGCTGCCTCTCAGGCTGCCAGACATCCATCTGGGCTGGACCCCAACAAGACAGGGCATCACAGGCAATGAAGAAACCTTGAGCGTTGTGCTCAAGCTGATCTCACTCCCTAGGTGGCCCACAGGCTAAGGTGGGAGAGAGTGGGCCCAGCACTTCACGGAGCAAGGCTAGGTGACCCTGAAAAGACAGGGAAGGCTGACACAGGAGGGCGATGGTCTGCAGACGCTGAGTGCTACTACCGAGAGGCCGAATCCACAAGGAGGAGGTGGCCGAGGCCCCGTCCTAAGCCACACACTTACTGGCTGCACATATGGAGCTGGTACAGACACCACCACTCAGGGGGTCAGGGGACAGTGCCTGGGAGAGAGGTGCTAGCAGCCAGCCCTGTGCTGGCTCTGTGCTGGGCTCTTTGCTGACGGCTCTGTGCCTGAAGCCTGCATTGGATTCTGTGTCTCTCTCTTTCTCTCTCTCTGCCCCTCCCGCAACTCATGCTCTTTCTCTCAATAATAAATAAATAAATAAGTAAACAAACAAACATTTAAAAAAAATTTCCTAAAGAGACTTATGCTCCTGAAAAGAGGAATGAAACAACTGGGATCAAAGTAAACCATTAAACTGCAGCAGGCATGTAGTTCATTTCGGTTTCCCTGCTAAACAGCCAGTGACAGCACACAGAAACGCTCCTAAATCACACACAAAAGGAGCTCATTTCCTCTGTGAAACCAGGCGGTGGTGCAAGGGAAAAGCTCTCGGCTGGCACACTGTTGGTACATTCACTCTCACTCTCTCCTGTGCCGCTGGCCGACACGACATCACCCCCGTGGGCCTCAGAGACCTCCGCTCCCTGGCCTGCTTCCCTCAAGCACACGACCGTCAAGCACACGGCAGAGAAGCGGCTCCAGGGCTCCCAACACATCTGAAAATGTGAAAAATACAATGCGAACTATTGCCGACAGGCACATTCTTCTTCTCAGCCCCCTCCCCAGAGAAATGCAGGTATAGAAAAAGATACTTGTAAAAAAGTATACCAGCAGCGAGTTATGAGCCTCCAGCTGAAAACAGCATGTGAGTAAACCTCCTCTCCCTGCCCTTTCACTTTGCCTTTTCTAGCCTGTTTTCACTTCTCCTTGGTTAGGGGTTGGATCTTGGCTAAACCAAGATGTTCCGATTCTTTTCTTCTTCTTTTCAAACCACAGTAACTCACACAGGAGCCAAACCCCTTAAGTAAAGGATAATTTATGACAGAGCAGCTAGCGTTTTAAAGAAAATTGTTTTGGGGACGCGAAGGGGGGTGTGTGTAGAAAAGCCAGGAGGTCAGAAGTTGATTCCTGAGTAAGGTACGCCGTGGCCTCCTCCCCAGGGCTGGAGGGCTGGGATTATCACATTACACCGGGGGCCTGTGCCAAGGCCAGTAACAATGCCACCCGGATTCTATTCATTCCCTCTATGGTCTCCACCGAGCCCGCAGAGCAGTGAAGCTCCCTGCTCTAAGGACACAGGCCCTGCAGAAGGGCTTGTTTTTCACTGGGAGAGTTACTGAAATGTAAGAGGCTTGGTGGCCTCAGCGAAGAGAGGCCATGTTGCTTGGATATGTGATCCTTAAGCACATCACATGCTTCAAGCGAAGGCAACACGACCCACCAACAGAAGCTCTAAGTGGTGCTTAGCAAGACAAGGTCCAACCAGCACAATACAAAAGGATGACTCATGAAAGACTGTACACGCATGCCAGGCATGTCCCCTCCACTCAGAAATCATACACAGGAGCTGCAGATTGTGACGCCGAATTCCAGCCCAAGGTTACCCTGTTTGAGGCCCACGTGGCTGACCCAAACGTGAATAACTCAGAGCAGGCCTGCAACTTCCGTTAATGGGACAAAAATGATACTAGTTGGCAGGAGCTTCTGCGGTGGGTCTTCCAGATCCATGTGATGGGCATCACTGGAAGCAAAGGATGAGCCAAGACTGGCAAAAAGTGTTTCTGTTTTTTCTATCACAGGGAAAATTTCAGCTTCTGTATAGAAACCAAGACGGTTGAGTAAAAGCCCTCCGGGAGACTGGCAGGGAATATAGGAACACCTAGTGTCTGGGCAATCGCTTGAGCAAAAATGGATGGTTTGGACATCAGGTGGAGAGAGATTCTGCTGTGTTGGAAAAGCCACGTTCTAGGGATGGCCCTGGTTCTTCCTGCCTTTCTGGGGTCACTGAAGAGAGAGAACCACCCATGTCGGTATGCACAGACACCCGGCTGGTGCTGCCTCGCAGATAATCGTGCCACACTGCTTCCAGAGTCCTGTGGTGAGCCTGAGATCTGGGAGCAGAGAGGGCTTCTGTAGTCTACACATGGGCCTCCTCCAGGATTAAGTGGGCTGGCAAAAAAAGTGATCAGGCTCGTGAAGACTTCTGTGGGCTGGTAAAATGCGGTTTCCTTGGCCAGGCGACCCTGTGTATGAATCAACTGCCTAACTGTCACACCAGTCAGCTTAACAAATACCTTCCAGCAGAATTTCCCAAATGGCTTTTTAAAGATACATATTTTGCATTTCGAGAGCCAGGTTGCTCTTGGAAGATGATGAACTATGCCAGTAATCAGGTAAAATTCCCCATATTACATATGCTATTTATTATGGCTAAAAGTATATAATGCCGAATAACTTTTCTCTCAGATAAAGAAAATTAATTTATTCCACTCATTTTCCATTTACTCTCTTTTCAGTTTCAATAGGGAAAGAAAAGCAAAAGTGGAAAACAAATGATTTTTAAGAAAATTAGGATAGCCAACAAAGTATGTCCTGCTAGACCAGTAATGATAGGCCCCTGGCTGGCTGTGATGGTGGATACTGTTTCAAACATTATAGCATTTTGCTGATGAACATGCTCCCACTGCATTTCTAACCATTCATTTTCTAAATTGTACTTTTTAAAACTTGACAAGACTTGTTTGGTTACATTACTATGTCCTCTTCTGAATTTCTTTCCTCTGAAAGGTTGCTTTTTTGTTGTTGTTGTTGTTGTTGTTGTTGTTGTTGTTTCCTCCTTAAAGGGCTATTACCTTGCTTGGCACAACTTTCTTAATAGCTAGATATTCTCAAAGAACCTCACAGCTCCTGCCTTTCCTGCTCATTAATTTTCACATCTGAATGGTGGATAGAAAAAGGCCAATTTCACAAGGAGAAGGTGCTTCCTTAGTAACAATTTACTAGAGAAGGAAAGGGAGTATGATGTCAGAGCAGGTCTGACCTAAGCCCTGCATTTTAGTCTGAGGCCTCCAATCCCTTGATTTTTCTTAAAAAGGCCCAGATCAGCTACAAACCCAAGGGCCACACATCCATCTTCCTGAGAGTTGACTATTTATGCTCAGCGGAGAGGACCTCACATTCCAGGGCTTGTCACATCCAACTCCCTATTGGTCTAGACTGAAATCCAAATACAGCAGCCATCTTCCAGGACTAGTAAGGGAAAGAATTTTTTTTTTTAATATAGAACTACATAGCCAACATTTACTAGGATATATGTCATTTTTATTGCCATATTCCGGATATCCACAAATCACAAAGTATGTCCCATATCGAGATTTTGGCTGGTATTAAGACCACAGCTTTGGCAGGGCGCCTGGGTGGCTTAGTCAGTTGAACGTTGGACATCAGCTCAGGTCATGATCTCAGTTTGTGGGTTCGATCCCCACGCTGACAGAACAGAGCCTGCTTCGGATTCTGTGTCTCACTCTCTCTGCCTCTCTCTTAAAAATAATTTTTTAAAGAAAAAAAAAGACTACAACTTTAGAAAGACCTGGCTCTTTTCAAAAACCAAGATAAAGAACGATAAAAGGCAACAGAGGCCTAAAATATATTATGAATATGGGTGCTTGGGTGGCTTAGTTGGTTGAGCATCTGACTCTTGATTTTGGCTCAGGTCATGATCCCAGAGTCCTGGGATCTAGCCCTGGGGCATCAGGCTGTGGTAGGGTCCCCTCCCTAAGGAGAGGAGAAAAAAAATCCTCATGGCAACCTGGCTATGCGCTTACGTGACAACATCCCTCATGAACTTGTAACATGAGACCACTTAATCAGACTACATGTTTGTGTGCTACCACATATGGAGACAAAGAAATAGAAAATGTATAAAAAACTACGCCACGTGGCATTCGGGCCTCAGTTCTTCGGGTAGGAACCCAACTGACCAGAGCCGGCACAAATGAAATTGCTTCCCTGAAAGAAAAGCCTCAGGGTCATGACTTTCTGTGCGAGAATCCTGCTACAAGGCTGGTGCTGAGCATGGAGCCTGCTTGGGATTCTCTCTCTCGCTCTGCCCCTCTCCAGCTTATGCCTGCGCTCTCTCTCCTAAATAAAAAAGAAATAATAAAATACATTATGAATGCTAATTTTACTAATAGTTTTTACTAACCTTTAATATTGAGCTTCAGAGTTTTTCCCTATTTCTTATTATGAGAAATTCTTATGCCATAAGGAAAACAATCACTGAATTCTCTTTCATTGTATCTGGTCTAAAAATTTCTTTTGCTAAAAATCAGGAGGTTCCAAATTTCATGATCGCTCACACCCAGGATGATTAACTTAGGGTTCACTTGGATGGGAAAAAAATTAGTAGTGCCATCTGTGACTCTGTCAACAGTACAAATTACAGAAATGTTTATATCATGTTCTAACTGGACATAATACAGATGAATTATTTATACTCATTGCTGTGTTCAAATCAGGTAATTTTTATAAAAACCCACTGGCACATGGTGTTTTTAGTGTGCTTATTAAAAAGCAAATTTATTACTGTATTTTAAATAAAAAATATTTTGGTCTCTGCATGTCACAATATTCCTAAGTATTTTGTTTCATGCACAAAATTTTTTTTGACAAATGAAACTGATTATTAGTTTTATTATAGTAAGAATCCACAGGCATTCCATACTGCTAAAGGAGACTGTGGCATGTACACACACACACACACACACACACACACACACACACACGCTAAGAAATCACATGCCAACTCTATATATGATTGAGGGTGTAGCCCAGAAGATACACAGAGAAGGATTCAAAGAAACCAGGGAAAAGAGTGTCATGTTTAGTTATCAAGGCTGGCTGTGTGTGGAGGGGAAAATACAGGAATGGGTACCATGTATTTGCTATTCCTGACTCCAACACCTTTGGGTAATATTTACATATTTGTGGGGGAAAAACAACAAGCTGCAGCAGGGTTGAGTCATAAGAAAATGTTGATTCCTTTTGAGTTCACTAGTGCTGATTACCCTACAGGCAAAATTCATGCAGATAATTCCATTGTAAGGAGAGTTTTAAAATGCCTCTTTGTTTTGAGGGCAATCTAAGAATAACAATTTGAAACAAACAATTTCTCTTCTTCCATAGAAATGTTAATTATTTAAAAAAAAAAAAAGCTCACCTAAGGCCCTACTGAGACCCCACTGTCCTGGAAAGAGCTGCTTCCAATCTTGCCACGTATTTTTGCAGTTTTGGGCTGCCAGTGTTCACAGTTCCATAGTCCTTTCAAATATAAAGTCTTCTCATAAAATTTGTCTCAAAATCCCTCTAGTGGAGAAGTCACCTATTAAATCACTCCCTCAGAGGACAGAGTGTTGGCTATGAGGTCTGGAATGGAGTACTTAGCATTCCCAAGCAGTGGCTAAGGAGAATGCAGGTGATTGAAGTCATTAGTGGCACTTGTACACTGAAAGTATTTTGCTCTATTTCCTTACCCATCAGAGGCCCCTTTCGTGATATTAAAAAAAAAAAAAAAGTTAGGCATTTAAAAATGTAACGTATAGAAAAGTGAAAAGAAACAGGTTAAGGAGTGGTTCATACTAGAAGGGACTGTCAAGAATTGGGAACTGCGTTTGCCAGAAATTTGGGGCCCAAGGAGAAATTCCTTATAAAATTGATGGTAGCAATTTTTTCCATCTGATTTGTCCTACCTCCTTATTCCTTTCCTTCTCCTCCCTCCACTATTTTTTCTCCTCTAGATTTCCAGATCTTCCCTCTCTCCCTTCTTCCTCTTCTCCATTTTTTCCCCTCTCTCTCATTTCCTATGTCTCTCTCCCATCTTTTCTTTTGTTATTTTCTCCTTTAATTTCTGTTTTTCCTTCCCCTTCCTGAAGCCCAGTGAGGCAATCACACCTTTGTAAAGAAAGAACGGTCACAGCATCCTTCAAGTGTTATGTGTGATGTATTATGTGAAGTATGCCTCTTGTAAATAGCATATATAAATATATGCATGTGTGCCTGCATGCACGTGTGTGTGAACATTCTACAGGCAAAATTCCACTGTAAGGAGAGTTTCAAACCCCTACAAAGTGTCTCACTATTTCGAGGCCAATCCGGAGAGAGTGCGTGTGAATGTGTCTTCCTCCATTCTAATCATTTCTTTCAACTTGAATGTTTAGCCCATTTATTGTCAAATGTAATTACTGACATAGTTGAAATTGTCTTCCATTTGCTATCTGTTTTCTAATTGTCTCATCTGTTCTTTGATCTTTCGTTCTTCTCTTCCTTACTTCTAGTCAAACAAATGTTTTTTGTTATTCATTGTATTTCTTTGGCTGGATTTTTAGCTGTATCTTTTTGTACTATTTTTAATAGTTAGATTGGAAGTTAATATATGTGCCAAAATTATAGTTTACCTTGAATATTTTAAGATATCACAAATGTTATTTTTACCACTCACTCTGCGTTTTGTTATTGTTGTCATATATTTTACTTCTACACATGTTATAAACCTCATCATGCACTGCTACTTTTTTGTTTGCCTTTTTTTTTACTTACTTTTATATTCACCCACCTGTATATCCTTTTTAGTACTCTTCCTTTCTCCCTGAAAATCTGTGCTTCCATATGTGATCATTTCCCTTTGTTTGAAGAAATTCTTTTGAGTTCTTGTAGGGTAGGCTTATTGCAAAGAATCCTCTTAGTTTTTGATTGCCCAAAAAAGGATTGATTTATACTTTAGTTTTCAAAGATATAATTTACTTGGAATAGAATACGAGATTGGCAAATGTGTGTGTGAAGCCTGAGAAGACGACTGAGGTAGAGATTAGTTTCCAGGAACTTTATCTCCCAGATCAACACCTTTGGGAGGATGAAGGGATATCGATGGTGTAGAAGGAGAAAGTGAGCTGTAATTCAGTTACAATATCACAACAGAGGCTTCAGATGATCACTATGAGAACTCAGAAGCTGACAATGCCCTGCAAAGTTGTCTTCAACTGGGAGAAGGGGACTCGCCTTTAAACCCCAGTATCATCACCAAATTTTGAAGAAAGTTTTTCCACTGGCTGCATCTTTTTCTTCCCTTCCCTGCATTCCTAGAATCTGGCTTCCGACTATGTATCTGCAAAAATACTCTAGCCAAGGTCAAAGATAAAATCCACAGCTAAATTCTCTCAACACAGAAAATAAACTTGGTAATATCTGCACAAATTTAAAATATTTATACCATTGACCCAGCAATTCCACTTTTAGGAATAGGTTTAATGGAAAAAGTTGCACATACAACCTAAGATTATATAAGCACAGACACATGCACATATCTTTTGTATTTGTTTGCAATCATAAAAAATTGGAAACAACTTAAAACCCCATCCATAAAAGATTAGCCATATAAAAATGTTATTTAATGAAAGTATAGAAAATATCTGTTAACTGAGTGGCTGAATGAATCAACACTACTGTGACATATACCTTATTTTTTATTTTACTTTTTTAAGCTTTATTTATTTTTGAGAGAGACAGAGACAGAGAGACAGAGACAGAGACAGAGCATGAGTGGAGGAGGAGCAGAGAGAGGGAGACACAGAATCCAAAGCAGGTTCCAAGCTCCGAGCTGTCAGCACAGAGCCCGATGTGGGGCTTGAACTCACGAACCGCGAGATCATGACCTGAGCCAAAGTTGGATGCCGAACTGACTGAGTCACCCAGGCGCCCACCCCCTTTTTTTAAGCTTTATTTATTTTTGACAGAGAGAAAGAGAGAAAGACAGGCAGGCATATACCTTCTAATCTTGAGGCTTTGCTGATCTCCCTGAATATTTCTGCTAAACTTGAAAGTAAAATCTCACTTTAACTATTTTCTAATTAATTAAGTTTGGTATTTACTAAAGGAAATTTCTTAAAATCAGGGGGGAAGCAGAGTCAATTGGAAATGGGAACGTTTAAGAAATAAAGTACATATTTCTTACGGTAAAGTACTTTCAGTTTGCCCACACATTTGCTAATCTGGCATAGTTGGCTGGGTACAAAAGCCTCTCCTCCCCTCTATCGCTGACAGGATTGTGCTCAAAGAGCTCTAGATGCGCATATCAATTAACATTATGTATATATCTATCCCTGAGCTAACTAGAAAGACACAAACTAGTTTCTGTGTGTTTCTGTCACATGTACATTAGAGGAACATAAAAGATAGCAAATATACATCACAGGTAGCAAGTAAATGTGAACCAAGGCTTGGAGGATACCCCAAAAGCTGTCTTTCTCAGTTTTTGTCCCAACGTCAGTTATTATGTCCTGCCTCCTATGTGGGGAAATAGGATGTGGGAGTAGAGAAATCATAGTCTAAATAAACACTGGCTGCTAGGATGTCAAATACAGGCGGGGGGTGGGAGGTGGTGTGGGAATGAAATCTTACTTCTCCAAGAATCCCGAAACATAAAAGAAACATATTGTCATTTGACAAAAGTCAGCTCTGCCACCTGAATCCCATTCTCTCTTCTCCACTGATGCTGTGTTATAAGCTTACATAAAATTATTTCATCCTCATATACTTATAATGCCATTCCTCAGTTGTTACACTACTGAAATAGCAACAGTCATGCATGTAGTGTGGACCCATATCCCAAAATTGAGGCCAAAAATATGCCCAAGTTTCCTTTTTTGAAAAAAAAAAATTGCAGCTTCCTTAAGGTGTAATTGATGCACAACACATTGCAAATACTTAAAATGCACAACTTGGCAAGTTTTGACATTATCACATATCATAATATATATCAGTCGAGACAATGAATATAGACATGCCCCAAAATGCTGCTGGGCTCTTTTATAGTCAATCCCTGCTACTTCTCCCTGCTTTTTACGTTCTGAGTCAACAACTGATTTGTTTTGTTGTCACTAAAGACAGCTTGCTTTCTAGAATTTTATCTATGACGAAACATACAACATATAGTCTTTCTGTGTCTGGATTCTTTTACCCTGCATTATTATTTTGGGATTCATTCATGTTGTTACATGATCGACAGTTCCTGTGTTTTACTGCTGGATAGCTTTCCAGGGTATAGATACACTACATTTGTTTACCCATTCACCTGTTGTTGAACATGTGATTGCTTCCACTTTTGAAGCTATTACAAATAAAGCTGGTATGAACACTTGTGTACAAGTCTTTGCATGGACATATGTGTTCTCTTCTCTTGTGTAAATATCTAGCTGTGAAATGGATGGATCATATATACCAACCATATGGTAAGTGTATATTTAACTTTTTAAGAAACTGCCAAACTGTTATTCTAATTGGCTATTCTCATGAGGCATATATGAGAATCCTAGCCCTTCCTATTCCTATTCCTTGTCAACATTTGCTATAATCAGACTTTTTACTTTTAGCCATTCTAATAAACATGTAAAGGTATCTCACTGTGGTCTTAATTTGCATTTTCCTAGTGACTAATGATGAACATCTTTCAATGTATTCATTTGCCACCTCTGTTAACTTCTTTGGTAAAATTTCTGTAAATATCTTTTGCTTATTATTTTTTTAATTGAGCTGCTGGCTTTCACACACACACACACACACACACACACACACATTGACTATATATATATAGAGAGAGAGACAATAAATATATATATATATTGACAATTCTTTATATATTCCTTTGTAAGTTCCTTCATGCTTGTCTGGTTACTTTTAATTCCTTTAAAACAGATCCCCTCTCCCTGGTAGGATGTAGAAGGTAGTGATAGACCATTCCTCCTGCCATAACAACTGGGAAAAAAATACTGCATTAAAGTTGTGTATTTTATTTAAAAAATATGTATTTTATTAAAAACACTAGAGAACTATGGGCACAAAGCAAGCTAAAGAAACTATGTTCCAGAGAGGAACAAGACATTTCCACATGAGCAGAAACAAGTGATGAACTGTCCCTTTCTAGAAATGAATGGGCATGGGAAAGAAGAGACCTGGCAGAGGCAGAGAAGCTCTATTTAAGCAAAGAAATGAGGGGCACTTTTATTGACCTCCAGGGCTTGCATTAGATTAGAATCTATAGGAGCCCCAAATACAGGTTAGTTCTACCTATCCATTAAGTGTGTCTCACAGAACTTTTGCAGAGAATGCAGCAGCATTGGAACTTATGGATATATGTTGAATTTTGCCAGATATTTTTCCACAAATAATCATGTGGTTTTGGGTTTTTGTTAATGTAGTGAGTCACGCTGATTTTTTCCATATTTACTTATTTATGTTTTCCTTTTTAGCTTTTGACCCCCTTCACCCAATTCTCCCAATCCCCAACTCGCCTCTGGCAACCATCAATCTGTTCTTTGTATCTCTGAACTTCTTTTTGTTTTTTTGATTTTTCAATGTGAACTAACCTTGCATTCCTGGAATCAACCATTCCTGGTCACTATGTAGCATCCTTTTTATATGTGGTTACATTCATTTAGCTAAATTTGTGTTTAGAATTTTTACAGCTTTGTTTATTTGGAATATTGGTCTGTGGTTTTCTTTTCTTGTCATGTCTGTCTTGTTTTGCTATCAAGGTAATGCTGGCTTCATAGCATGAGTTTGCAATTATTTCCTCCTCTTCAATTGTTTGGAAGAGTTT
The DNA here is from genome assembly GCF_022837055.1 of Prionailurus viverrinus. Classification (NCBI taxonomy): domain Eukaryota; kingdom Metazoa; phylum Chordata; class Mammalia; order Carnivora; family Felidae; genus Prionailurus; species Prionailurus viverrinus. Next base: position 135,092,364 of record NC_062561.1, on the reverse strand, counting down.
GTGAAAAACTGGTGTTATTTATCCCTTAGGTGTTTGGTAGAATTCACCAGTGAAGCCATGTTGCCTGGAATTTTCTTTGTGAGAAGATTCCTAACTAAAAATTCAGTTTCTTTTTCTGTTATATATAGCTATTGATGCTCTCTATTTCTTTTTGAGTGTGCCTGGGTATTTAGTGCCTTTACGGAATTTGACCATTTCATGCCTTTGTCAAATCTATTGGAATAAAGATTTTTAATAGTAGTCCCTTATTTTTTGACTATCTGTGGAATCTGTAATGATGTTCCTTTTCTTCATTTCTGATACTGGCAGTTTGAATCCTTTCTCATTTTTTTTTCCTGTTTAGTTGTCTAGAGTTTTAGCAATTTTATATTCTTGAAAAATCAGCTTTTGGGTTTGGTAGTCTTCATTGTATTTCTTTTCTATTTTATTGATTTCTTCTCTGATATACATTACTTCCTTCCACTGTTTACTTTGTGTTTAATATACCCACCCCCCACCGCTTTTTTCAGTTCCAAATACTTTCTAGTTGCCTTTCTGATTTCTTATTCAATCCATAGGCTATTTAGAAACATGTTATTTAGGGGAAACTGGGTGGCTCAGCTGGTTAAGCGCTCTACTCTTGATTTCAGCTCATGTCATTATCTCATGGTTTGTGAGTTCTAACCCTGCATGGGGATTCTCTCTCCCTCTCTTTCTGCCCTTCCCCTGTTTATGTGCATGCGCATACTCCCCTCTCTCTCAAAAGTAAAGAAGTGAACATTAAAAAAAAGTGTTAAAAAAAAGTGTTACTTAGTCGATACATATTGGGACTTTGGGTAGCTGTCTGTTATTGATTTCTAATTTAATTCCTTTGTACATATAATATACATCTTGAATCCTTTTAAATGTATTTAGAGTTGTTCTGTGGCATAAAATAATATATATCTTAGGGGCACCTGGGTGGTGCAATTAGTTGAGCATCTGACTTTGGTTCAGGTCATGATGTCATAGCTTGTGGGTTCCCACCCCCCTCTGGGCTCTGTGCTGACAGCTCAAAGCCTGGAGCCTGCATCAGATCCTGTCTCCCTCTCTCTCTGACCCTCCCCCACTGTCTCTGTCTCTCTCTCTGTCTCAAAATAAACATTAAAAAATGTTATATATATATATATATATATATATATTTATATATATATATTTATATATATATATATACATATATATCTTATTACATGTATTGTGTATACTTGAAGGGACTGCATTTTGCTAACGTTGAATGCAATGTACTATGAGAATGTATTAGATTTATAGTGTTTGAGTTTTCTCTATTAGTGATTTCCTGTCTGTTCTATCATGTACTAAGGGGGTATTGAAATATCTAATTCCCATTGTGTGGAGTTGGCTCTTTATCCTTACAATTCTATCAGGTTTTGCTTTGTGTATTTTGAAAGTATGTTCACAAGTAAATAAATGTTTTTGATTTCTATGTCCTCTTAATGAATTAACCGTTCAATCATTCTAAAATGACTTTTATCCCCACTAACAGTCTTTGCTCTGAAATATACTTTGTCTAATATTAACAGAGCCAATCTAGTTTCCTTTTGATTAGTGTTAGCATGGTATAACTTTGTTCAAGCTTCTCCCTTTAAATCAATTTTTTTTACATTTAAAGTGGGTTTCTTTATTTAAAAAAATCTTTTTTAAAAATGGGGGGACACGTGGGTGGCTCAGTCAGTTGAGCGTCTGATGTCAGCTCAGGTCATGATCTAGCGGTTTGTAAGTTCAAGCCCTGCGTTGGGCTCCGTGCTGACAGCTCAGAGCCTGGAGCCTACTTCGGATTCTGTGACTCCCTGTCTCTCTGTCCCTCCCATGCTCATGGTCTGTCTCTGTCTCCCAATAATAAATAAACCTTATAAAAAAAATTTTAAAGTGGGTTTCTTTAAAGTAGACAGCATATTGTTGGGTCTTTTATTTATTTTTTTTCATTTAATCTGCCAATCTCTGCCTTCTAAATGTAGTATCTAGGTTATATAAATTTAAAAAGATTATTTATATGGTTGTACTTAAATATACCATCATGATATTTGTTTTACATTTTTCTCATCTCTTCTTTGTTCCCTTATATTTTTCTGTTTACTTTTGGATTTTTTTTTACAGACTCCAGTTTTCTCTGTTGTATTATTAGCACGAACTTTTTGTTTTTTATTTTAAAACTTGATTTAAGTTTATACTATACATCTTTAGCTTGCCATCGTCTGCTTTCATGTGATATTAGACCATTTACGTACACAGTCCAAAAACTTTATCACTCTCTACTTTCATTTCTCCCCTTCCAATATTTGTGCTGCTTTCTTCATACATATTACTAATACTTATCTCATAGGCCCCATACATTATAATTATTATTCTGAACTGTCAATTACCTTGTACATTTATTTAAGTAATAATAAAAATGCCTAAATATTTACTCACATACCCTTTGGAATTCTTCAATCCAACAAAAGCACATACATATGTGCATCAAAAAACAAGTCCAAGAATGTCACTATTTGCAATAGCTCTGAACTGTAAATTACCAAATGTTCAATAACAGCAGGAGGAATCACAAATTTTGGTATATTTAAGCAATTATGTATTTTATGTCAATGAAAAATAAAAGAATAAGCTACTCTCATTAGTTACAAAAAGGATGACTCTCATGAACTTAATGTTGAGTGAAATATTCCATACACAAAAAAAGCATATATAGTTTTACTCCAATTCTATGAATCTAAAATCAAGAAAACTAGTTTATTTTGATGGAAAAGCAGAGTCTGGTTACCTTTAGGAGTTAGGAAATACCTGAGTGAAAGCACAAAAGATTATTCTAAGAGCCCTAGTAATGTGTATATCTTGATTGGGGTGATGATTATAAAACCACATGAACAAAAGGAACAAAGAATAAATTCACTAATATTAGCAACAATAAAAAATAAATGGGTATTTTTCATAAATGAAAAAAAAAAAACAAAAATCTCTGGCCTTTTCAGGCACCATAAATTTTAAAACAACAACAGCTAACTTTTGTATCAGGCACCACAAAAACTGTAACTTCTATATGTAAAAAAAAATACTCTGAAAACTTGAAAAGGCAAATGACACACTGGTTTTAAAAATCACAACATATCCTTAAGATCTAACAAAATGTCCTACAAATAAAGAAAAAAATGAAAATAGAAAAATACATATCAGCTATGGCCAGATAATTCAGAATATAAGAAATACAAATAGTCAACCAACCTATGAAAATTTTGTTTATAAAAAAAGGAATGCATTACAAAACATAATGGGCACCATTTTTGACCCATCGAAATGCTGAAGATATTTTCAAGATAATAGTATCTTTAAGAATGAGGGCATAGACGCACCTGGGTGACTCTGTTGAGCACCCGATTCTTGGTTTTGGTTCAGGTCATGACCCCAAGATCATGGAACTGAGCCCCACCCTGGGCTCCCTGCTGAGCGTCAAGTCTGCTTAAGATTCTCTCTCTCCCTTTCCACCCTTCTTTCCCGCTTGTGCGCCCACTCTCTCTAAAATGAAAAATAATTTAAAAATTAAAAAAAGAGAGTCAGGGAATAAAATACTCTTAGTGTTTATCGGAGAATAAACTGGTACAACTTTCTGAAAATTAATTTAACAAAGCCAAAAAAAAATCTACTCATTTTAATATGTGAATCCTTTTTATGGGAATTTATCTAAGAAAAAAAATACATCGGGGCGCCTGGGTGGCTCAGTCCATTGAGCGTCAGACTTCGGCTCAGGTCATGACCTCACAGTTCGTGAGTTTGAGCCCCGTGTCGGGCTGTGTACTGACAGCTCAGGGCCTGGAGCCTGCTTCTGATTCTGTGTCTTTCTCCCCTCAGCTCCTCCCCTGCTCACACTCTGTCTCTCTCTCAAAATAAAGATTAAAAAAAATTTAAGAAAAAACAAAAAAAAAATACATCAATATTTACCATAATGATCTTATAAGTAAAAAAAGAGGCAAAGCAGAAAATTCCACTTTCAGACAAATGCATTTATATACATATAAAAATATCTGAAGAGATCAAACTGAAATGTAAATAAAGGTAATACCTGGGGTTGGAAGGGTATATGTAAGTTATAATTGTCTTCCTTTTTTTTCCTATTTACATGCTTTAATTTTTAAAAAACCATTTGACTTCTTTAAAATTCTATAATATGATGCTCAATTTATATTTTTGAAAATCATAAACCTATTTAAATGAGCACATATAGAGAAAAAAGGAGTTAGAAGAAAATTTTCACAGTAACTACTGTAATAATGATGCAATGATTCCAGGGCTGGCCTAGAGCACACTGGCTAGGCCATCTCTTTGAATAATGTGACTAGGTCCAGTTCATTGAAAATATTTAGAAGACTGAAAGAAAGTCTTTAGGGTTGCAGATGTTCCTCTCTCAGAAGTTTGGAAAAGAAACCCTATCATTCTTTCTGTGAGGACTCTTCCCCTTTCTCGAGACTCAGATACCCACGGCAACTGGACCAGAACTGGTTCCATCTTTGAGCCCACAGGAACAATCTGAAGTGTCTTCTGCATCTTTTATTACTGATATTTTTGAGGCAGACTTCTGGCTATTTTAAAACCAAATCATCAAAACTAACTAAATCCTCCAGTTGTGCATCTGTGAGAAATGCCGGCATTAACTTTCTCATGACACATCCTCAATTTTGGAATCCATTTAGAACTCGATGACATTCAGACTGAAAGAACCAATTTGTTGCCGCTCTTAACTTTACCCCAATGTGTGATGAAATGTGGCACAGAGAAATGGCTTATCTAACCTCCGGATGAATGAAAATTATTTTGTCAGGTGGTGACTTGAGAGCTGTTTTACATTTAGAGTTTATTCCAGAGAGTGGCTTTTAGAAAAAGCTCTACACACACAATAGGCCTTTATCTTGTTTCTCTAGATCAATAGTTTTCAAAGCGTGATCCCTGGAGCAGCCGTACTGTTACAAATGCAAATTCTTGGGCTCCACTCTACTACTGAATACCAGATTCTGGGACCCGGGCACAGCAATCAGTTATTTAACAAGCCACCTAGGTGATTCCTATGCATATAAAGTTTGAGTATTTCTGCACTAGATGGTCTCTGATGGAGATTCTCAAAGAACAGAACAACAGCATGGCTCACATCTGAAGGAAAAAACTTGCATGATAAATTCATGTAAATTTTAAAGCACTGTTTATCATTTATTATCTCTGAAAAGTGAAAATGCTGACATTTATCAGAATTCTTACAATAAATAAACAGCACAGTGACATTTCAGAAGCAAAACCATACGTCAATGTGTTCCTATTTAATATGGAACAAGGTGAAGACAGAAAAATCCTATTAAAAGAAACTTGGCCTTATTTATCTTCCATTACACACTGTCACATAATGTCCCTATGTACATTCATTAAGTTGGACTCACCCTAACACCAAAGCTCTGAAACCTTGGCATTCACCAACACTGATATAATAAGAATTTTCTATCATTACCATGCAGCTCAAAAATTAGACTTTAAGATAATCACATTAAGCAACTCGGAAATAAGAGGATAGAGGTGAAGAATATGGGGGCACACGTTGCCAAAGATAATAGAAATCTGCAAATTATCAACTTAGCTGTACTGACTCTACATTCTACAGCAAGGATACTTTCTAGAAAAGAGAATCAGAGTATACACTGTAGTGGAAAGATGTGAAATTTGACAAGAGATTCATGTCAATTTAGTCATACAGAAAAAAATATATCAGCAGGAAAGATGAATAGAGCTATTCTTGTTCCAGAGTGATCTCTGGGCTCTTTAAAATTTTTTTGAATACACCATCTTTTTAATTTTTAAAGCAAAGTGCTTCAGTTATCTGTCATGACTACCTATTTATTTTACTCACAAATCTACAATTTGGACAAGACATTGTGGGGCCAGCTCATCTCTGTTCTGCATGGTATCAGCTAGCATGGCTTGAAACCTGGGAGCTGGGGTGAGGGGAGACGCATTTACTCACAGATCTAATAAGACTGATCCTCACCATTGATTCAAGATTTAACTGCAATTACGCGTATGCCCAGCCTCTAAAGTTAAGGCTGGCAAGACTTCTGCCATATTCTAATACTCAGAGAATTCACCATCCTCCCCAGGATCAAGGGAAATGAACACAAACTCCACTTCTTGATGTGTGGGTGAGTGCCGAGGTTCTGCAGAGAACAGAAGACCAGATACATAGCTAACTGTGGCCACTTTTGCAAAATCCAATGTGCCATAGTCCTAGGCCACAACAATTCACCTTCCTTCCCTAGACAATAGAGTAAGCAACTCCTTGGATGATTCTAGTCTCTAGTCTTGGAGCTGACCCAGCTGATTCTGAGTGGGACAAAAGAAAGCTATCCCTAATGAGTCCTGCCCAAACTGCAAATGTATGACCAAAGTAAATGTTGTTTTTGTTTTAAGCCATTATAGTTTGGATTGGTTTCTTACCTAGTTAAGTATAGATAACACAGATTCTCAACATTTTCCCCTGGCTAAACACAGGTGAGAAAACCATTGCCATAAGAGACACTGTTCAAAGCAGGTATTTAAAATAAGAGGCTGGTTCTCCATCTCTGTCTAATTCATTTGGGATTTTTTTTTCCAGAAAGTGTTTCAGAATACAGGTTAAGTGGGAGTTATATCATTGTTGTGGTAACCCTGATTTCATCTAAGTTTATATAAAAATATTGTTACAAATTTTGACACCTTACCTATCATTTATAACATACCTCATGACTGATCACACTCTGGCATGTTACAACAAGAAGCAGGTTGGAAGCCAATGTCCTAGACACTCTTAGGGGTGAAGTTGCTTCAAAAAAAGCTTAACAAGTGGCTACAAAATTAATAAATTAACTGAAAACCTGAATTTAGTTATTTCTATCTTTCAAAAATAGTTAACCTATGGTAACACTGCTGGTCAATCATGGAAGCACTATCAACAAGCAAGTTTTCCTGTTCATGCTGCAAGAAGGTGGAGAAACCACCAGTCACTCTCTCTCTCTCTCTCTCATCAGACACTTGGCCCAATGGGCAAGTTCTTCATAAATACAGTGACTACACTTCTCACTGTGCCCGGCAGAATCTCACCATTCCATCTGAATTCACATTCTTCCCCAACAGAATTTTGAATGATAACTCATGTGGTCATTATATTACAAGTAACGTGTTCAGAAAATAACTTGTGGGTTTGTGGGATGTTCTGATGTCTCTAGACAAATCTCTGGAAGAATTTCTAAGGGAATGAATCTGGGTAACGTACTTTACATCCTAACAGAGAGTCCCAATCTGGAATCAAGACATGTGAATCATGGTTGCCCTGGATTCATCATGTTACACTCTGTTAGCTGTCTCTTAACAATCTGATTTCCTGCCAGTTATAACACCACATCTGTCGGTTACAGCTGGGCAGTAAGTAGAATTTTCACTGAAAGCACTCAGCATAGTTTTCCAATGGTCTCCACTGGAACGTTAAATTCAGCTTCTCAGGGCTTTGTAAAATTAATTTGCTTGCTCAGGATTTCATACTTCCTTTATCTGAGTATGCAGGGAAGCTGTGGCAAGAAAGTCTACCCCAGGGGTGCCTGGGTGGCTCAGTCAGTTAAGTGTCCAACTTTGGCTCAGGTCATGATCTCGTGGTCCATGAGTTCGAGCCCTGCGTTGGGCTCTGTGCTGACACCTCAGGGCCTGGAGCCTGTTTCAGATTCTTTGTCTCCCTCTCTCTCTGACCCTCCCCCGTTCATGCTCTGTCTCTCCCTGTCTCAAAAATAAATAAACGTTAAAAAAAAGTTTTTTTAAAAGTCTACCCCAAATTTCTGTTGATTGAGAAACTTTGCCTTCTATCTAGCCCAGTTGTCTGGCAAATAAAGGAGCCCTAACAATGCCACTTCCATTAAAACCCTTACCCAACTGTCTATTAACTTATTTGTGAGTTTTCTATCAGGAACATGGATTCGGATCATTAAGTGATCAGAAGTAAAGCTTTCATACCATTCATAAAACTTTTCTTAGTCTGAAAACAAAGCCCCAAACAGGTTATGATAAAATGGAAAATCTGAAACATTAAAATAAGGAAACTAGTACATGCGATTTTGAAAATAAAGCCAAGGTCTTGCTTTTAACCTGCAAGGTGTATATACTTTGCACACATGGGAAGGTGCAGGATCCTCAATGCACTGGTCTAGGGCCATAAATAAAGGGTATATCACATAGGTAAAAGCAAAGCCTGATTCCCTATTTACTTGGAATGCCTAAAAGATCAGAAGGTCAGTTCTTAACTCTGATGTCCAAAATCACCAATTATGAAATCTCTCACTTTAGAAAAACTTTTATTTTCTTCAGTCTCCACAAACCTGTAAGCACTCAATAGCCAAGTTTATAAGATACACGTCCCTGACTTACTCACAAATATACAGACCACACTTGTACATGCATATGCGTATGCACAGATATTTGACAATAATACCTAACACCATCTCTCAACATTTTGTGAAACAAAACCAAGTCATCATTTGTATTCATAAAGGAGCTCCTCTCTTTTTCTCAACAATAGGGCTTTTCAAATAAAAGGTACAGCATTCCCATAAAGCAGACCCCTGCCAATCACCAACCACTTTTGTCATTTTAAGCACACTTCCAACTGAGAAAGTTGACTTTGAGCATTAGTGATGTTCTACAGGCTTTATCATCTACTTGCCCAAAAAGCTCTTAGGATCATTTATTGTTACTGGCCTCTTCCTCATTACCTAGCACAAAATGAAGCGATAAATTTGGAACATCTGTCTGAGTGACCAAAAAGGAAGTTTATAAAGTAAACTGGGTAAAAAGCTTTCAGGTGTCTAAGAAGCCTGTTATGGCTGGTGTGGCCTGCCTTGTGTTCTCACAGCCCTGTACCCTGTGTTGGGTGGATTAAAATCCAATCCCTGGTAGGCAGGCTGGCCCATGGATTTAACACAAGGGTGCCTTGTTTAACACAAGACTCTTCTTCTGGCGCTGTGGTTCCTCCTAGCTCGACCAGCCAACCCTGGCTGGGGTGTCAACCAAGCCATGGACATTAGGTTAAGAAAGTTCATAGTACAGAGGTTATTTTCATTATATCTCTGCAAGAAAACTTGCTCAAGGATTTCAAGTTGAGGTAGCTTCAGGATAAAATACAAGAATCAAAAACTACAGTATTTCCTTTGGCTTCATTAGTTTCTAACTGCACAACAGTGAAAGTTATCCAAAATAACTAACTACCATGTGGGCAGGCAGAAAGTAAATGAAATCATATTGAATGACACCTTTATGTATCTTATTATTTTTAATGTTTATTTACTTTTGAGGTGGGGTGGGCAGAGAGAGAGGAAGACAGAGAATCCCAAGCAGGTTCTGCACTGCCAGCGCAGAGCCCGATGTGAGGCTTGAACCCATGAACTATGAGATCATGACCTGAGCTGAGATTGAGAGTCGGATGCTCAACTGAGTCACCGAGGCACCCCACGTTTATGTCTCTTATTAATGAGGTATGAATCAACAGCCTGTGTTTCAATATCCAGGTCCTGGGTTCAAACAATGGTTATTTCCCAAAAGTTTGGAAATTCTGCAATGGGGGCAGAGACCATATGTATTTCACTGTTAGATCCCTAGAAGTTAGTACAGTATCCAGCAGAGGTGTTCTGTAAATATTAAAAGAATAAAGCAATGCAAGCTCAGTTTAGTGTGTAAACATACTTTAAGGTCATCCTAATGTTATAGAGCCTGTTTCTTAAGTTTATGTATATGATTCCCTAAAGAGTTTGCAAGTGGTAATTGTTTAACCAATTTTTTTTATTATCATCTGTAGGATAACCATTACAGGGTCTTAGGACTCCCTTCTGCCCCTAAAGTATCCTTTTTTCTTGTCTTATCAGTCTTAAGACAACAGCAAAGAACTAGAAGCACAGAAAATGGCCTTTCTCCTGGGACAGCAGAATTCAAACAGAAGTTACAGCTCACCACCGGCAGCTGTGGGGATGAAGGAGGAACAGCACGAACACAGTGCTAAGGAAATCTGTTGCTCCTAAAGACAGTCTTTTCAAAAGCATCTTACCACAGTCTTTCCTTTCTCAAATCTCAGTGGTAAATAAGTATCAGGTCCCAGAGGGGTTATAAAGACATTCGAGTCTAGATAACTATCTGTAGGGTGACAGGCAATATTGTCTAAACAGCTCCCAACAAAGGGGGAGGAATCATAAAACTGGTCAAGAAGATCCCCTTAAAAAATGTAGCCAAGGAGGATGTCATATCTTAGAAGAGATCTGTGACCTTTTCAGCCAAAGACCCAAGAAGCTAGAGAGAAAACATGACTTAGGGAAACAGATTCCTGGGACAACCCAAGAAGAGAGTATTGGTTAGTAACACACAGGAAGGTGAGTGAGCCCAGCACCAAGTGCTGATGTAAATTCTATCTGGCAAAAGATTATCATGTCTTTTTCTAACTACCCAAGATGTTGTCTGTTGTATTTCCAACATACAAATGTATGAGATGCAAACAGGAAAAGGAATGATACAAAAAATAGAATTCAAACAGCCACAGTAGCCAAAATGGAAAGCAATAAATTGAAAAGCTCCAATCATCTTAATACAAGAGGCATCACTATAAAGGAGCCAATCTAGTGAGAACCAGTGAGGCAAAGGACACCCCAGAGCATGATCAGCACCGAAGCTGGGATCCTGCTTCTTACACCTGTGGGTCGAGGATTTTTGCCAATCCATGGGGAGAAACTCAAGTTGAAAGAGAATGCATCTGCATAATATGCTTAAGCATGTGCCCATTCATTTATAGTCATGTTTAATTTATTGGGGAAAAAAACACAAAATAAACTGGTTCTGGGTATGTGTGTATAGATAGCTCCTAAATATAGGCTAAGTGTGGGAGTGGGGGGTGAGGGAGGGGGAATGGCTCCTAAATACTGGCTTAAGGGCTCTTCTGGATTTCTCTGAAAAGAATGAGTTTGTCAACTTGGACAAGTGTTTCCAACTTTGCATACATATTCCTCTCATCTAGCAAACCAAATCATGTCAGAGAGACCACCCATGGTCTAAACAAGTTCAAGAAGTACCCAAGGACATAGCAATTTTACAGGTTTTCCATTTTCACTTCCTTGGAAAATGCCAAGCACAGGCTCTTTTTCAAGACTGAGGGGCCTTGCTTTGGTCTCAGTGCCTCTCAGGTCCATGTACCCATTTCTATTAGGTAGGAACACAACTAGTGGGTAGATCAGGGAATGTCTAAAAACACTTTCGATGACTTCAAATCAAGTATGTTTTATGTAAATCAGATATTTCCATCCACTCCACATGAATTCTAGGAATATTCTTTCTAGTTTTAAACATACCACTTAATCTTCTTAGTTTTTAAAAGAACTCCCAGCGAATGGCATGAGTCAATGATTTCCAGAGCTTTAAATTTCACAATACTGTAAAATTTGAAAAAATAGTCAGGGGAGCTACTTAAATTATCAATTTATTTTCCTAAGTAATAATAAGCACATTTAAAATTTCCCAGTTACTATCCCCATTTTATTATTTTTCATTTTAAACCCAAAAAAGGATATAACCTGAACATACAAACAAGAAGATAATTTAGAATTAGAAAAACTCACTACATTTTCTTAACTTTACTGCATTTGTCATTTAAGTCCATTCAAGCCATGTTAAGACTCACTGATTCAAACTAAAGTGAGAAGAGGTCCCTCACAGAGAAAGTACAAAAGCACAAAGCTAGGAAGATAATGGTGTGGATAGACTATTATACTTCTGAAGATTTTGTTGGGAAAGAGAATGAGAAACAAACATCAGACAACTGAGAATTGTCTAGACGATTGACAATCATTACAGAGATGTGCCTTTTCTTTTCTGTTTTGTTTAATGGCATTTACAATGGTCTTTTTTTTAGGTTTATTTATTTTGAGAGAGACACAGAGAGAGACAGAAAGACAGGGAGACAGAGCAAGAGCACAAGCAGGGGAAGGGCAAAGAGACAGAATCCCAAGCAGGCTCCACAGTGTCAATGTACAGCCCAATATGGGACTCAAACTCATGACCCATGAGATCATGACCTGAGCTGGAGCTGAAAGTCAGATGCTTAACCCACTGAGCCACCCAGGAGGCCCTGGTCTGGCTGGTCTTTAAAAAAGCACACACAGAACCTCCATATTACCAAGCATCTACTAATTTGACCCAGAATTAATATCAGACAAGTGTGTACACAAGATATTGATACTGAAAACCTAAACCCTTCCTAGGTCTCCTGCCATATTTAAAATGAGACTCATATTTAATAAACAAACTTTTCAACTCATTAACTGTTGCCCTATTTCACATACCCTGTTGCACACGCGACAGAAGAGAACACCGTGTTCTTCACAAGATAGTTTCAGTTAAGCACGCGCTGGAATTGAGTTATCATGCTGACTTGATTTACTTCTGTAACTCCTGAATCCATCAACCCAGAGGCTATAATTATAAGGCAGATATGCTTAAGTACTAAAAGTGTAACCATCACAAAATAGGTTGAAGAGAAGTGATCACTAGGGTTGGACGGCTTCTATCAAGCAGATGTCAGGGTAAATTCCCAAGATGCCAGACCATTAGGCGGAATTTTAGAGACCACCAACATTTTACTTTCTGTACTTCCTGAGAAAAGCACTCAAGGAACAGGTACCTAAAATGATCTCAAATTGTCTTCTGAGGTAAGTTAATCCTGGTTCTAGCCAATTTGTTTTCTCTATTGGTTCTTCAGCTTACCTCAAGTAAGCTAATTCTGTATTTGTTTCCAGATTGTATGGTTCTTGATTTTTGGAAAAAAATTACTTTTTGTGACATGTCCAGCTAGAGTTTTTCCTTCATTTTAGGTCACTGGTTTTCCTCATCTTTATTAGAGTAGAAGATTTAGTAGCTACATTCTGTCACCCACACTTGACAAATTCAAGCCCCTGCATCTTGAGGAAAGTCCTGGCTCTACCTATAAGAGCCATCTACCAAGCCAGTGCCATGAAGAGGTAGGGTCACCTTCTGTTCAATCGTACCGTGAGATCATAGGGTTACATTCACAGGGATCGGTAACACAGAATACCAGCGCTCTGACCTTTACTTCCAGCTCCTATCCAAAGCCCAGCAGAGAACTTCTAACCAAGATGGGCAGAAAGTCAGCCCTCCGATGCAAACCTCCTGCTTCTAACACACAGCAACGATAAGGAAAGCAGACAAAGATAACCTTCCAAAAGACACAGGCAGACTGAAATGCAGCTGAATTCTGTTTATAAAAAAAATGCTGAAAGCAAAGATATACCAAAGTTCCATTGGGCAAACAGCTGCTATGGAAAAATATGGAAGATAAAGTAGTATTTAGGGAAAACTATTAATAGAGATAAGGAGGAATACTTTCTAATAAAAATGAATTATTCCACCAATAAATTTTAAAAAGTATGAACTTATTTGCTACAAATAAAAATAGAATCTCAACATAAATAGAATAAAAACTGACAGAATAATAAAGAGGAATTAACCAATCCACAGCATCAGAGTAGGATATTTTAATAGTCCTCTATCAAACTAAGAAACAACCCGGACTAGACAAATTTAAATAAGAAGTTTTATCTGTAGTGCAATACACCCAATAAACACAGTACTCTTTTTTTTTTTCCAGTTCTTACAGAAACCTTATAAAAATTGATCCCATACAAGGCCACAAAACAAATGTGAAATAATCTATATAATAAAGATGCTAAGTGATAATATAATTTAGATAAAAATAACAATTAAAAGGTAATTTATAAATATCTTTGAAAACCCAAAATGCACTCCTAAATAACTTCCCAATTAAAGACAAAATTAAAATGGAAGAAAGTGACAGTAAACATTTCACTCAAAGCTACAGAGAAAAAAATTACTAACTTCTTTTTAAGGACAAGGCTATCAGGAGGTAGAGTTTAATTAAGCAACTAAGAATTATAAAAATCTATACATTCTGAGAGACTAATAATGACAACATTTGAACTCCTATACAACGCCTGATGTCCTATCAGGCACTTACACCCACTTTGTGATGTTTTATTAAGCATGTTTGCGTTATGTTTTTACAAATTAAAAAAGGTTTATATGCTAAAAGGTTTATACTTAAAGAGTCAGATCAGGAACAGAGAAGTCAGATGGCATGGGGCTGAATTTCTGGACTTCTAGTTACGTGACCACGAGTAAGTTATTGCACGTTTTTAAGACTCAGTTTTTTCACCTACAAAGATTCAAACACGAATCGTCTCTACTGTGTAAACTCTTCACGATGTTAAATGATTTGAAACACATGAACCACAGTTCATAGTGATGGTTCAACAACTGTGAACGAGTATTTTTACATATACAGTATTCATTTGGCTACTGGTTCTATCGCTTGTACACAACTGTACGCCTTCTTGGAGAGAGAAATAATACTCTACCTTTGGTCACTGAAGTACATATACCAGTGCCAATTACACAGTTGTTGGCAAATAAACTGTTGTACTAATGAATGAAATTTAGTTAAACTTGTCCAAGCTACTTTGGTGCTCGATATTAAAGTTCTCTACCTAGCAAAACAAAGCAATAAATATGAAGGTACTGTTAGTGATGTGTAATGAAATTTAAGTCTGACTATTTAATTATCCCTTGACACTTGAAGTAGAGTCAGTTTTGTTCCATCAAATCTGACATTTTCAAGTATTCATTAAGAACTACAACTGTTTAATTAGATATTATTATAGGGTAAAGTTGGGTTTGGAGCCTGGTTTGGTTTTCTAATTTTAGACATATGATGGTGATGGAAAATACCCCTTCACAAATAAAACACACAAAGACGAGGGAATAACTGTAAAGAGCACCAACTACACAAAACATGCTGTTAGATGGGAAAGAATACATTCATGTAAAGCTATAGAATTTTAATTTTTTCTGTTGGAATACAACAGCTCCTGTATTCCCTTTGTATTCCAACAGAAAAAATTAAAATTTTACAGCTTCCAGAATCAAATGTTTCTGTAGAATTTGATTAAATTAAAATGCTAATTTCATCCTGATTACAACACATTTATTTCCTATGAATCCTTTAATTACATCTGGTAATGTTCTGCAGGGTTGTTTTTTTTTCCCAGTAATACCTGTGTAGTTTAACTCTTATTAAACCTTACAGTATTTTTTTTTTAATTTTTTTTTAACGTTTACTTATTTTTGAGACAGAGAGACACAGAGCATGAACGGGGGAGGGCCAGAGAGAGAGGGAGACACAGAATCTGAAACAGGCTCCAGGCTCTGAGCTGTCAGCACAGAGCCCGACGCAGGGCTCGAACTCATGGGCCGCGAGACCATGACCTGAGCCGAAGTCGGCCACTTAACTGACTGAGCCACCCAGGCGCCCCATAAACCTTACAGTATTTTAATGTGAAATGTGCTTGATGGAGTCCAATAAAAGCCACAATACACACTTGAGAGTTAACTGTGGTGGTGGTACAAACACCTATAACAATCTATCTTCTCATAAAGCTAATGTTTTGGCAGAATGAGCATCTTTTCTTCTTTTACTGAGTGGGTCTTTAGACATTGGAACACATCAGTCAGGAATGAATTTTACTGGAGATTGTTAAGAAAAGAAAGAGAGAGAATGAAGGAAGGGAAGGAGGAAGGGAGAGAAGAAGAAAGGAGGACAGGCTACTTCAATGTAATGGTGATGTTTCCCTGACCCAATGGGAGTTGGGGCAAGAAGCTAAATGGTATGGTGATGATCTTTCTAATCCTTGGATTTAACTTTTCAAATTGTTGAGGCTTTAACTGACAATAAAAATCATGCGAACATACACATACACCCAAACACAAAGTGGACATAAAATGAAAAACTTTAAATATAGAATTTGTTTCCATGACAGCACATCCCAAGAATGGAAATTCATTGTAGCTCACCATAAAATACAAACAGTATTCCAGAATTTCAAATATATCAGCTTCAATCCTGCCAAATCTTCTTTTTATCTACCTGAATACTAAATTTTTAAGTGCATTGATGTCAATGTCAATTCTTGGTCAGTATTTAAAAAAAAAATTCTTACTGTTTATTTATTTTGAGAGGGGGGAGGGGCAGAGAGAGCGAGGGAGACACAGAATCTGAAGCAGGTTTCAGGCTCTGAACTTTCAGCACAGAGCCCGACGTGGGGCGCAAACCCACGAACTGTGTGATCATGACCTGAGCCAAACTGGACGCTTAACCAACTGAGCCACCCAGGCACCCATCTTGGTCAGTATTTTTAATTTAATTCTCAATGACCACTTTTTGGGAATCCATTTTCTCCCTTACAAATAACATTTATTGCTTTTGCTTTCTCCTACATCAGAGTAAAGTAACTCAATAGTTCTTGTTGGAGCACAAGACCTATCCAATGTTCTATGGGAACATCTTTGAAAGAAGTGACTTAACTAGTGAATATTTGGGAGCAGACTGACAGGATACATCTTAGCTTAGGAGCTATACATATGATGATTGGATTTTTAACTGTCCTTAACAATATGACACCTCTCAGAAATGCATTTCTTTCATTTATATAATTGCCTCAAGATTTTAATAGTGTGTGCATGTATGGAAGGGAGAGATTGAAATGTACCTCTTTTCAGGAAAATTTTCAAAGACATAAATGCTTCTTTTCTGAAATATCACTGCATCCAGATGCCTCTATTCACCCTATCTTTGGCAAAGCTTTCTGTCTCCCAAATGAACAACATCTGCACCTGCTACATATAAGGAGTGTCACTCTGTGCCCCTAAGTGACTGAGTCTGCCTTAATTATTTACTGCCCTTCCAAGATCATTTTTTGGTTCTTTATAACTCCTTTATCACCCAAACTAAATGCTGTACTACAAGATACTAAAACCGGTGTGACATTATTAAACAAAATCCCTTAGAGACAAAAGGGAGAATAGGACCATTAACATATAATAAAAACCCAGGAAAAGAAGCTGTGGAGATCTGGATGGTAGAGGTGGGGCTACTTGTACTCTCCTTCACCCACACTCTGTTTGTTAATTGAATGGTGAATCTACTCTAAGAATCAAGTCTAATCTTAAATCATTATAAGCCAATATTCTTAGAAAAAGAAAAAGGAAAAACATTTTTATATAATTCCAATGTATGCTGTAGAAATGACCATTTATATAACTACAGCCACTTAACAGCAAAGAAATGGAGAGAATTCATGGAAATAGGAAAACAGGCATTCTCTGCTTAGATAATCCTGCCTCTCTGGAGATCTCCAATCTTTTGTTTCTACAGAATACTCAGTGAGATTTTGCTACTAAGAGTTTCAATTCCTCTGAACAAATACCTCTCATTTCTTTTCTGGGAACGTCTTTCTATGCTAATTCATGAAATTCCTTTAAAAAGTCCTAATGTACACTAACAAGTTTAGTAAGGTTGTTAGATACGAGTAGAGACAAAAATCTATGGTATTTCCATATACAAGCAGTGAAAAGTCAGAAACCAAAATTACATTACCATTTGCAATAGAACCAAAATAAGCAATACTTAAATATAAAACTTAAAAAACATGTATAGGACCTGTATATTCAAAACCGCAAAATACTGAGGAAATAAATCATCAAGGAAAACCTATATAAATGGAAAGTCATACCAGGTTCATAGACTAGAAATCTTTTTTTAAATTTTTTTTTTCAACGTTTATTTATTTTTGGGACAGAGAGAGACAGAGCATGAACGGGCGAGGGGCAGAGAGAGAGGGAGACACAGAATCGGAAACAGGCTCCAGGCTCTGAGCCATCAGCCCAGAGCCCGACGCGGGGCTCGAACTCCCGGACCGCGAGATCGTGACCTGGCTGAAGTCGGACGCTTAACCGACTGCGCCACCCAGGCGCCCCTAGACTAGAAATCTTAACATAATAAAGATGTAAGTTTTCCCCAACGTGATCTGTAAATTAATGAGATGTCTACCAAAATCCCAGCAGGATTTTAAGTAGATATAGATAGGCTGATTCTAAAATTTATATAAAAGAGCAAAGGAACTACAATAACTGAAACCATTCTGAGAAATAAGAACAAAGTTGTAGGAATCCCACTATCCAATATTAAGGCTTGTTAGAAAGCTATAATAATCAAGGAAACATGGTATTGGTCAAATATGACCATTTGATTTTGACAAAAGTGCAAAGCAATTCAGTGGATAAGAATAGTTGTTTTTCCAGCAAATATTGAACCAATATCCATAAGAAAAAACTTAACCTATATCTAAACTTCATAATTTATACAGAGATTAACTTAAAATGCACATAAATCTAAATGTAAAACTATAACACTTCTAGAATAAAACAAAGGAAAAATTGTCCTGACCTGCAGCTAAACAGACCGTTATCAGAAGAGACACCAATAGCACAGTCCATAAAAATGGGAATTGATAATTCAGTTTAGGTACATGATATATTGCAAGGGAAGAGGCTTTTAGAGCAACGCATATAGATAAAACATTTTTTTAATTGACATGGATGGTAGAACTTAAATATGTAATGATTTGTTTGGGGATGGTTATTAGGCCCATTGGAAAGAGAAATATTTTACCTATTCTTTTAGCTCAAAAAGGCTGTGTCATGGATTGAAAGGGAGATAGACAGATGAACCATAATGGGGGAAAGGAGGATATCCATTTGTACTTCTTTGTACTTTTTTGTTAATAAACTGTTTTTTCTTGAAATCAATGACTTAATTTGTGATATCATGTTCTACAGAAATACTTGGAATATAATAGTCTGATTAGTACTCTATTGAAACTTGCACTCATAATGTGTATACTTTCCTGGCAAGGCTAGGATTAGTATTAAAAACTTGCTCTGCCAAAGACACTGTTAAGAGAATAAAGAGACAAGCTGAAGACCAGGAGAAAATATTTACAAACCACATACCTAACAAAGGACTTGCACCTGGAATATGAAGAATTTTCAAAATCCAACAATAAGAAAACAAACAACCCAATTTAAAAATAAGCCAAGGACCAAGGAAGATGGAAAGCTGGCAGTTAAGCACATGGGAAGAGGTGTACCACCACTGGCCATAGGCAAATGCAAACAAATTACAGTCACAATGAGATACCACTACACATTTATTAGAATGACTAAAACAAAGGATACAGATAATACCAACTGCTATTAAGGATTTGTGACAACTGCAACTCTCATACATATCGGCATACCCACTCTGGAAAAGAGTTTGGCAGTTAAACATACAATGTTTACAAACTATGTAAACTACAAACATACTACGTTCACCTAAAAACATGTACATGATTATTCATACCAGCTTTATATGTGACAGCAAAAACTGGAAACTCAGATGTCCTTCAACAAGCGAATAGATATAAAATATAGTACATCTATAGAATGGCATAATATTCACAGTAAAAAGCAATGGACTATTGATACATACAATAAAATGGATAATAATAAAATGACTAAAATAAGCCAGTGGTTGCCACAAGTCTTGGTTGGGACACTGGGGAGGGTGTGATAAGACACAGATGGTATTGGGGGCATTTTTGTTGGGTTGATCAAACTGTTCTGTACACTCATTACAATAGTGACCATACAAATCTATACAGGTGTTAAAATTCACAACAGTATACCAAAAAGGTCAGTTTTACTATATGATAAATTTAAAAATACATAAATTTGGAGAGTGCCTGGTGGTTCAGTCAGTTAAGCTTCTGACTCTTGATTTTGGCTCAGGTCACAATCTCACAGTCTGTGAGTTCAAGCCCCATGTCGAGCTCTGTGTTGACAGCTCAGAGTCTGCTTGGGATTCTCTCTGCCACCCCCCCTCTCAAAACAAATAAATAAACTTAAAAAAAAAACCTCTACATTTGGCATTGCAATTTCAGAAATTGTTTCAGCCATCCCTGGAATTTACACTGTGCCCCTATTATTTAAAATCTAAGTTTCAAATCTACAATTAAAGATGGAGGCAACAGCTCCAACTCACAGAGTGGGTGAATTCTCCAAGCACCATTCCCTCGCAGTTAGCAGCTGCCACAAGTGCAACTACTATGCAAAAGATTGGTTTTGGGTATTGCCTCAGTCTCTTCTTGGGCAGTCCTTGGCCCAAGTGCCATATTGGCTATACCATAGATAACACAAGACAGGACTGTTACTATCACCATTATCAAGAAGACTGGAAGAAGAGCGAAGATGCCATTTTACAGACGATGATAATATTTTTGAAGGCAAGAGTTAGGGGGAAGGTTGCCATGGTAGCAAAGCAGTATGTTTAAACAAAAGAAACAGGAAGTTCCCTTGTTCTCAAGTCTTCATAAAAGCTTATGTATACACAATCCCAGCTCAGTTTTTCTAGATGTTTCCAACATCTCAACATCACCATTATCTTTCATCTGATTTTTGCCTCTTATATCCCTTTCTTTTGTATATATTCTACTTCTATGGAAAAGAGATGTAAGTGATAAGCCACTATCAGAGATTTATATCAAAAGAATTCCTATGAATATGCCCTAGGCTTCCTATGGGCTCAACTCTCCATCCCATAACTTCCATATATGTGGTCCTGCACAATAATTTCTGGATTTATCTTAGTGGTTTTTGTTTTGTGTTTCAATTTAGAAATTCCTGAAGTATCTACAGATTCAAATAAGATTAAATCATTTCTGGGATGCTGTTATTGCTAAGTGCACTGTATTAAATTCAAATGCATATATCAAATATTCAATCAGAAAATTCACTCAACTACAAGTCAGTCCCACTGGATATAAAAAAAAAACTTGCAAAATGAGAAAAGTCCACTAGTGCTAAACTATAAAGAATATGCAGTGATGTCATTTCTTGGTCAGCCACATAATTGAAAAAAAAAATTAATGGGTATTTATGAACCACAAAAAAGGAAGGTTGAAGGCTGGAATTCTTTTTTTTTTTAATGTTTATTTATTTTTGGCAGAGAGAGAGACAGAGCATGAGCAGGGGAGGGGCAGAGAGAGAGGGAGACACAGAATCCAAAGCAGGCTCCAGCCTCTGAGCTGTCAGCACAGAGCCCAATCCAGGGCTTGAACTCACAGGCCACGAGATCATGACCTGAGCCGAAATCGGACGATCAACTGAGTGACCACCCAGGTGCCCCCTGAAGACTGCAATTCTTAATCTTAAGGTCCTATACTTTGTTTAATTCCTCAAATTCCTCCTTTGTTTAATAACCTTAAGGTCCTATACTTTGTTTAATTGCCATTTTACAATCTCCTAGGAAAAAGATTCAAATAACTCATACTCC
Source organism: Prionailurus viverrinus (assembly GCF_022837055.1). Classification (NCBI taxonomy): domain Eukaryota; kingdom Metazoa; phylum Chordata; class Mammalia; order Carnivora; family Felidae; genus Prionailurus; species Prionailurus viverrinus. The sequence continues at coordinate 135,071,003 of NC_062561.1, read as the reverse complement.
CGCAAAACTACTATTTATCATCCCAATTTCTTTGAAGGGCGTACATAACAAATGCTCTTCATATTTTATCCTCCCAAATTCAATGTCTTTACACTTCATACAGTAACTATGACTTTTAAAAAATATGATCTATTTTCCAGTATTATGTGTGTAGAAATCAACTATTGAATAATTGCTGAGTGAATGAAGGAAGGAAAGAATGCAAGAACAAACCACCATGAACAAAAGCAGTATAACAATTCTACCCAGTGATGCCAGGGAGGATGTTCATCATGAGTGGCATTCCACAGGGCTAAGGGTATGTACACAGACCCCACCTTCTTCAGCACCTTTCCTCTGGGATAAAAAGATGAAGCTGTGGTCTCTGAGCCCTCTCATCACAAACTGTACCCCATCTTGCACTGTACCCCATTTCTCTGCCTGATTAAAGCATTCCTTCTAGAAACCAACACTAAGTTAAAGATACTTCAAATCACATGGGTGTGGCACACAGAAACATTCTGGCCCAGCAAACTACAGTCTCTTCATTCGGGTGATGTGTGCACTAGCCTTGGCTGTACCCAGTTTAGACATGAGAAACTTGTCCATTTGTACTATGCTATTTACCCATTACACTCATTCAATTTTCCCACATACCTTGCCCAATTATCTACCAATTTAATCCATTTAAGCTATCTCAACTACAGTAAATATGTTCCCCTTTAGCATTTACTAGCACTTGGGCTGGCTTTTCAAGGACTTCTAACAGGCTTTATGATTCATTTATTTTTCCTCTTCCTGTTCAATTTTGTACTTATGACTCATCACAAAATGGATGCTGCTTCTATAGACAAATGCACTGGCAAGAACCTAACTATACAATTGGCCATTTAGTCCTGAAACTATATGAAACAGAATAATGACTACAAAATTGATCTGGACCACAGGGCAGAAACCATACTTAAACTTCATCCAGCATACAGCACCTGCCACAGAGCTGATGTCTGGATGCCATTTACCGTCCTTTCCTTTATTGTTGATAATAGCAGTGCTTTCAAATGGAACATTCCTCCTGCTGCAGATCAAAAGGATTTAGAAAAATATCCCATCATCTTATTTGAGAGATGAATAAAGTAATAATTCAATTTCCTCAGTTTTGCTGAGACCTTGGCAGCTAATATTAATTATTATCTCTAGCCAGTGGGAACTAGTGAAATGACTTCTAAATTAAAACAAACAGCATTTGTCTATTTTTATTTGTAGGGGAATAAGCCTGTTCCGACTTCTGGGAAGAGGCCCAGCGTGGCTCATGTGACTCACAGACACTTGTGTCAGGTACTTTAAAGAACCCTAACTTTCCCCTTCAACATTAACCAATTGGCATAAAGATCCTGAAGGATGATTTGTAATCAGTTTACCTTTGCCTCACCCATAATAGCCCACATGCCATCTCCTTATTACAGAGGCTACTCTGCCTATCTATGTTTCTTTCACTTCATGAATGCTATTTCTGCTGTGTGCCAAACATAGATCTCAACACTACAGGAGAGAAGCACAAATGGAAGCTTAATAACTAGCACAGGAAGCTATGAATATTTTGTGGTGGAATGGGGATCAGTTTCTATAACCAAAAAAATGATCAGGGGATTACCAAATTTGTAAGAATTTTATAAAAATACAAATTCTTGGAGTGTCTGGGTGGCTCAGTCAGTTGAGTGCCCAACTCTTAAGTTTTGTCTCTGGTCATGATCTCATGGTTTGTGGGTTCAAGCCCAGTGTCGGGCTCTGTGCTGACAGTGTGGAGCCTGCCTGGGCTTCTCTCTCTCCCTCTCCCTCCCCTTCCCTGCCTGTGTGTGCTCTCTGTCTCAAAAAACAAATAAACTTAAAAAAAAAAAAGGCAAATTCTTAGGAAACATATTTATTCATCAGCCTTACTGAACAGGGTCTTTCTTTGATACGGCCAGTTTAGGGGTTCAAGGGATTTTTGTGCCTAATGGATGAATTGACAGTTTCCCTCACTTGGACTAGAGAAAAAAAAAAAAAAAGGAAAAACATAATCACCTAGTTGGCAACAGCCATATCAGCTTTCACAAGCCTGAGATCGCCAAGAAACGGGTCATGGCTGTTTAATCACCCAATTTGCATTTCCCCCTCTTCCTTACTTACAGAATCTGACTGCTTTCAGGGAGGCAGTATGCCCATCCAGAAGTGTATCTCCTACTCTTCCTGCAACTAGTAATGACTAGTGTCTAGTGAGATTTAAGTGGAATTAATTGGGTGGGGCTTCTGGGAAAGCTCTTTAAAGGTATCTGATTCTCCAGGAGGGGCTCATGTGCAATCCTCTCCACCACTACACATCGCTGTCCTTCTGACTAGAATATGAACAGGATGGACAGCAGTACTCTAGCCGTCATTCTTGACCATTCTGCAGGTGAATGAGAGGTGTGAAGAAAGCAGAAAGAAGAGGATCCTGGGTCCCTGATAAGTCTGACCCTGATTTGGCAGCCCTGGAGATCTTCCCGCTCATAGGAGAAAGAAGAAAAGGAAACCTGTATCTTTTTTATGTCAATTATTTGGATTTTCTGTTCCAGGATTCTGCCAAGTCTAATACTAACAAACTCATGAAGCTATCATCTAAGTGTATGGAGCACTATCTGTGATCTCAACATTGGGGATCTGTGATCTCAACAGTGGGGGGGCATGCTTACATTAATACAGTAGACATTCAGGATGTTGTCCTTGCCTTCTCATTTAAAACTTGGGGAATTAAGGCTGACAGTGAACATGATAAAGTTTCAAAATTTATGTCAGAAATACATATGAACTCACATAGCACTCGGTACTTCTGTTGTAATGCTACTTTCCACAGGACTTTTCCCTCTTATAAAGGCTGAATAATCCTTGAAAGAAAAGCGTGTCTAATTCATAACCTGAGTCATCAACACAAACATGGCAACTATGACACAGTGATAAGGAGGAATGTGAGTTTTCATGGCATACTGCTTACCTCTGACAGCTAGACACGATTCACGCTTGGTCTACTCTGTGTCTTCTCCACCCCTTGAATCTAAGAAGCTCCTGTTTAATCACCTAAGTGCATAGGCTTGTTAAATTAATCGAACAAGAGGCCAATAGGCTGAGGTGGCTTTAATGCCCAGACAGCCTACAGGAGCAATACAAAATCCAAGCCTGTAATGCCTCAAGTTTCTGATTTCAAAACCTGAGGACAACCAATCACAGGCAGCCATCTAGGCTTTAAGCTACAGCCAATCACCAGCTCCCTTACTCATTTCTGCCTCTTTCCCTAATGAAACTCCCTCCCAGGTCCCACCCTCAGTGCTTCTAACAACTTGCAGCTTGGAGCTACCCAGTTTGAAGAAATTTACTTAAATAAACTCTTAAAATGTTTAATATGCTTCAGTTTGTCTTTTATCAGACTTTTGCAAGAGCATGAAAAATAAATGAAAGAGTAAGCGTTCAACAAGGCGAGGGACACACAGTGGCAAAGGCTGGAGGAATATTCTCTTCTCAATGTTCCAACAGCTGTTTCCAAAGGTTTAAAATCCATTTCTCTCAATCACCTTGTAAGGTGATTTAGCTTTTTCAGAAACTGCCAGACTGTTTTCCAAAGCGGTGGTTCTACATTTTAGTACCAGCAGCAATGAATGAGGGACACACTTGGTATTGTCAGTTTGGTTTCTAGCCACTCTGGTGATAAACATTGGTATCTCATGGTGGTTTGATTTATATTTTTCTGATGACTAAAAACAGTATCTTTTCATGTCTAATTGGCCATTTATAGATCTTCTTTTGTAAAATTTCTTTTCAAATTTTTGCCCATTTTTAATATATTTGCTTAACTTACTATTGCATTATTGGAGTTATTTATACTCTACAAATATTCTTTTCTATAGAGTTATCTATATTCTTGATACAAGTACTTCATTCTGGATGGTATTTGTCATTTTTCCTTAAATTTCATTGATCTTTTTTTTTTTCTTTAGTGTCTGATATAGTAAGCCTATCCTGTGAGTTTTTCAATTCATGTATTTAATTTTTCACCTCTGGAAGTTCCACATAGTTCTTTTTTATATATTTTCCATTTTTCTCCATATCATATTTACTTAAATCATCAAATATTTAAAAGAGTCTTTAAAAATCTCTTAAAGATTTCATCTGCTAATTCTGTCCTGTCATTTCTGGGTATATTTATTATGCCTGAATTTTCTCTGGGTTTCTGGTTACATGTTTGTGCATCTTCCAATCTCTAATGATTTTGGATTAGATGCTGCATTATGAATTCTATGTTGCTGAGCTTATGAATTATGCTGTCTTCCTTCAAAGGATGCTGCCTTTCAGTTTGTCAGGCATTTAAAAGGATCAACTTGATCTTTTAAAGGTTTGTTTCTAAGCTTTGTTAGGGAAGATCTAATTTGGCCATCCTTATAAAGTTTTAACCTTTTAGGACTCTCTACTAAATGATATGTGTCAAGTCTCTCCCTTCTGCCTGGTTAAAACCAGGGGATCACCTAGCCCAATATGACCTCTTAGAATTGTTTGGCTTATAACTCTTTGGTCATCCCTGTCCTCCTGGAGTCTTACCCTGTACACAGACAGTTTAGTTTTCACTTTAAAACTCAAAAGATAGCCCCTTCCCATCCTTCATACCCTCCAGCCCCAAGAAGGAATTTGGAACCCTTTTTCTGACAAGTTTCAGACACTCTGCCCCATCAAGTCCAGCTGCCTCCATTTCCATGAACTCTGATCTCTGTCACCTCAATTCGTTGAAACCACTGGATTCTCTACTTGAATTTTCTGCCTTTGGGCCAGGGTCCATTGAAGACCTACAGGCAGAAAGCTGGGTAGGTCATACGGCCATCTTGTATGGTTCTCTTCTCTCATGAGACACAATCCTATCTGCCTACTGTCTGATGTCTGAAACCACTTGCTTTGTATTTTTTATCCAGGTTCCTACTTATAGAAGAAAAAGCCCTTTACTAGTTGCTCTGCCAGGCCCAGAAGATTTCTGTGTGTAGATATGTAATGGAAAGGCCACTGAGGAGAGAGACATTGGAACAATTATGTGTGAGGGTGCAATAAAACAGAGAACGTGAAGATGAGCTGGTAACTATATGCTCCCTTCAAATAAAAGGCTTTTTATAGACTGTGTACATTTGCCTACGACATCCTCTGGATCCAACCATGTGCATGATGACTTTGTAAACATTACATAACAAGGAAGTATACGTTCAAGTATAAAAAGAGTGAGATACTGACTACGAATGCTTTAGGAGACCAGAATGAGAAGGAGAAATGGACTGGAAAAAAAAAAAAAACACAGGGGCATTTGTTTAGAGGAGAGGCTTGAACTGAACACTGAAAAAGTGATAGGATTGATAGAGGCTGGAAACAGGATAGACAGGAAGGAAACTTCCAAGTCTTCCAGCTGCGTCCAAAATGAAAAAAGTATCAAGACCTAGTGCAAAAGCTGCTCAAGGTGAGGAATTATGGATGCTTGGTAGCCGCCACTTCACTAATTTGTCTTACATATCCACCTGCTTTATGAGACATCAATAATGCAAACAGTTAAATCATATCATTATTAATTTGTATGGGGTAGAGGTCAAGGGGCATTCCTCCCCAAATACTCAATAGCTATTATCAGAACAACTCTGTTACTGAAATGAGCAGAATCCAACCCCTAAAGGCAGGGAGTATTACATGTTTCACACATAACCTTTACCCATATTAAACATGTCTGATGAACCCAAGCGTGATATCCAATGATATCATTTTAAACTTAGATCTGCTATTTTAATAAGCCATCAACAGGCTTAGCAGATGTTGCAAAGAACAAGTAAATACGTTCCAGGCAACAAATCTGCAAATAGACATTCAGGATAGCAATAAAAGAATGTGCTCCATTCTTTCCAATGTAATCACAAAAAGTAATATTTTATGACTAATTACAGATGCATACAAATACTCATGGTCTACTGGAAGTATTGTCTCCATGTGGTATGACTAGCAAAGGCCTTACAAAGATTGTGCACCAGTATATAATTAAGAGAACATTTAGGCATTGTGAATATTCTGTATTTTACCTATCAGATGGTTATGTGAGTTGGTGGAAAAATCACCACCTATTCTGGTCACATCTGGGTCGCAAACTGGATGTACTAGCTTGAGGATGCCATTCAATATGTCTCTAAGCCTGAGTTTCTCCATTTCCAAATTGAATTATTATCTAAACTACCAAACAACTTGGTGAGATTAAGAAAGAACAGGAAGTTGTTCTCACGAAGCAAATACTCTACATACATTTTTAAATTGTACTTTTTATAATACGAAATTACTGCTGCACAAATTTCCCCCTGGGCCACTACAATGAAAAATTAAAGCTGGAAACAGAAGGAAATCTGGCATTAATTCTTCCCATTTTTAAGATAAATAGGAGTCATAAATCATTCTTCCTTTTATTCTTTCCTTTAGCAAAATAAAAATCCTTATGGCTTATGAGAAAGCAATAAAATTATGCAGAGAAGTTGCACTTAGTAAGATAATTGAGTCCAATATTAAATACCAGGACTATAAAAACACATGGCTAAATAATATGTTTATTGTAAAATATAAAAGATCCATTTCTTAGAGCAAGAAAATATTTGGACAAATTTTGTTCACTTTCTTAGTTCACCAAACAATCACTATTTGGCTTTAATTCTTCATAGTGGTTAAGCCAATCCTTCCAATGAGACCATGTCCTTAACAGTTATAAAACAAAGCAATAATTAATAGCCTATAACTAGAAAAGGTTAACATACGATATAATACTTTGTATAAGACATGGAAACAGGTTATTCACTTTGAGTAATATCACCACTCTTTGGGTGGCATATAACAGGTTCTCAACACAGAATAAATAAATGCATAGTTCTGGGAATTTATTTTAAGATTATAGAAAAGTAAGCAAATCCAAGAAATTTATAACTCACATTGGCAAAGCATGCAACTTATTTAAAAAGTTATTTTCAGGTACTCCAATGTACTGACTGTGTCAGCCCTATACAGTAATTTTCTTTGTTCCCAGCTACCAAAAACAAAAGCAGAAAGTAAGCCTCATACTGTGGTGCCCAATTTAAACCTAAGAATTAACCCACAAAATAAGGAAACATTTTCTATACTGAGACCAAGGGTCCCAATCATTTTTCTGTGGTCCTACAGGTAGTTATTTTAAGCACCATCCTGAACTTCAAACACGGGCAGCGCTGGGCAGAGTTAATAAGTATATGAAACTTCTTCTCCTTCTTGATTCTACTTTCACGAACCCCAGCCTTGAGCACTGTTTTTCTAAGGCAGAGCCAATCTGCTTAGGTATTCAGTTTCACAGCTGTCCTTAAAACGGTACCGTAAGCAATGCCTTAAAACATTATACCTAAATAATGCTTAAAACATTATGCTCAAGACTATATTGGCAAGGTGTATCCTCAAATCATGTTGAAAAGGTATTCTCTGATGCCAAATGGAGCCATAAAGCAGCATTGGGCTCATCTAATTATGGGCTGGCATCCATCTGAAGAGAGGTTAGGGTAGTTACCATCCACTTAGCTTTATGCACTGTCATCCTCATTACCATGAACCAGTCACTTCTCTTTGTATTTTAGTCTCCATGGCGGCAAGAGAGAATCAATAATAATGAGTTCAGTGTTAGAATTATTCACAATAAAGAAAAAAAAATAGTCTACCAAGTGGTCTGAGCTCCTGGGAAACTGTGTAAACATAGTTTATCATTTGTGTGCTGAGACCTTGTCCTTGGATCTCTGTGGTTCCCAGTGCCATGTTGCCTGTGCATTCTTTCCACATGGGCAGCTTTTCCTGTTTGATGTTTGGACATGCCAGTCCAAGGTTTCACAATTTCCAGCCAATTTGTTTTTTTTGGTTTAAGAGAAAATTTTCCTATGCCCATAATCATGCATTTTTCCTTTTCTTTAAAAAACCAAGGTTCTTGGTTGTCGTTTCAATACTAGCTTTTAATTTGGAAGTCAGAAGATAAATTCTAGACACTGGGATTGTTTCCCATCTAAGAACTAACCAGGCCCAACCCTGCTTAGCCTCCGAGATCAGACGAGATCGGGCACGTTCAGGGTGGTATGACCGTAGACTGGGATTTTTTAGATGGCATTTATCACCGCTCTGGGTTCAGTTTCCATTACCACCAAAATGAAGATGGTAAGGCACACAATCTTTCGGCACATTTCTCCAAATGCAGACTATGGAAAAGAACATCTGCACCAGAATTCCTGACGCAACTTAGTAAGAATGGAGTAGGTACCATCCCAGGCCTCACTAAACAGAAATTTCCTTTGAGGCATTTTTAATATACACCCCAGCCATCACTGTCTGTGCTTAAGTTTGAAAGCCAGTGTTCCAAGATCAGCAACTGATGACCTCCTGGTTTCCTTGGCTTCAAAGAAGAGATTCAAGCTTTGCCATTCTTCTTAACTAATGGTTCCACAGAAGACTCCCTGAGGGGAGCCAACTCAGCCTTACCTAACACTTGCCCTCAGCACATGTTGAGAAGAGCCATGGAGAGCTTCTCTCTGCAGTCCAGGGTGGCACAGTGAAAAAAGGCATCTACGGTGGTGTCATCCCATCTACCAAACATTGATCTTGGAAAAGAAAGGCCTGGGCATTTTCCTGTATAAACTGGAACAGCTTTTCCCAGGTGCCAACTACAAGAAATATCATGAGAATGTGTGGCCTCAGAGGTATTGAAACCTTATCAAATAGAATTTAATTAATTATTAGGATAGACTGGCATATTCTTTTACTTCGTGGAAGTTTGCAGAAACATTTCTGATCCAACTCGACACAGAGGTTTTTATTAAAGCCCTGCTCTAAAGACCATCTGCTTTTTTTTTTAAATATGAAATTTATTGTCAAATTAGTTTCCATACAACACCCAGTGCTCATTCCAACAGGTGCCCTTCTCAATACCCATCACCCACCCTCCCCTCCCTCCCCCCCCCCCCATCAACCCTCAGTTTGTTCTCAGTTTTTAAGAGTCTCTTATGCTTTGGCTCCCTCCCTCTGTAACGTTTTTTTTTTTCTTCCCCTCCCTCATGGTCTTCTGTTAAGATTCTCAGGATCCACATAAGAGTGAAAACATAGGGTATCTGTCTTTCTCTCTATGACTTATTTCACTTAGCATAACACTCTCCAGTTCCATCCACGTTGCTACAAAAGGCCATATTTCATTCTTTCTCATTGCCACATAGTAGTCCACTGTGTATATAAACCACAATTTCTTTATCCATTCATCAGTTGATGGACATTTAGGCTCTTTCCATAATTTGGCTATTGTTGAGAGTGCTGTTATAAACATTGGGGTACAAGAGAGTGCTGCTATAAACATTGGGGTACAAGTGCCCCTATGTATCAGCACTCCTGTATCCCTTGGGTAAATTCCTAGCAGTGCTATTGCTGGGTCATAGGGTAGACCTGTTTTTAATTTTTTGAGGAAACTCCACACTGTTTTCCAGAGCGGCTGCACCAGTTTGCATTCCCACCAACAGTGCAAGAGGGTTCCCGTTTCTCCACATCCTCGCCAGCATCTATAGTCTCCTGATTTGTTCATTTTAGCCACTCTGACTGGAGTGACGTGGTATCTGAGTGTGGTTTGGATTTGTATTTCCCTGATGAGGAGCGACATGGAGCATCTTTTCATGTGCCTGTTGGCCATCTGGATGTCTTCTTTAGAGAAGTGTCTATTCATGTCTTCTGCCCATTTCTTCACTGGATTATTTGTTTTTCGGGTGTGGAGTTTGTTGAGTTCTTTATAGATTTTGGATACTAGCGCTTTGTCCGATATGTCATTTGCAAATATCTTTTCCCATTCTGTTTGTTGCCTTTTAGTTTTGTTGATTGTTTCCTTTGCTGTGCAGAAGCTTTTTATCTTCATGAGGTCCTAATAGTTCATTTTTGCTTTTAATTCCCTTGCCTTTGGGGATGTGTCAAGTAAGAACTGGCTGTGGCTGAAGTCAGAGAGTTTTTTCCCTGCTTTCTCCTCTAGGGTTTTGATGGTTTCCTGTCTCACATTCAGGTCCTTTATCCATTTTGAGTTTATTTTTGTGAATGGTGTGAGAAAGTGGTCTAGTTTCAACCTTCTGCATGTTGCTGTCCAGTTCCCCCAGCACCATTTGTTAAAGAGACTGTCTTTTTTCCATTGGATATTCTTTCCTGCTTTGTCAAAGAATAGTTGGCCATGCTTTTGTGGGTCTAATTCTGGGGTTTCTATTCTATTCCATTAAGACCATCTGCTTTTTAATGTAAGGTAAAACATTTCTGAAAACGTCTTTTCTTTTCATCCTGAAAGAAGAATGCATCTTTAAAACACTCTTAAGTTTATCCATGATATATAATAAGAAGGACGAAATGTTGGAACATCAATTTCAGCTCTATAAACAAGAAAAATAGCACATGGTTTGGGCAAAAGCCTTGTTCAGTAAGACCAAGGAGAGCAGCCTTCATTGTATTTGACACAGTATCTTCTTAGTCCTTACCAACCTGTCACTCACACCTGTAAACAATGGGAGGGAATACAGAAGAGTAGTATTAGGGGTCCCCTTATAGTCACAGAACAGTTCTGTATCTTGGTTGTGTTGGTGGGTACATGTCTAGACATATGATAAAATTCCTGGGAGCCACAGACACACCAAATGGGTCCTTCTAGAAACTGGTGAAATATGAACAAGATTTGTAGTCTAGGGAATTGTCTTATGTCAGCATCAATTTCCTGGCTTTGATAATAAATTAACTATGTTGAGATGTTACTTGAAGGGGGTGGTTAGCCGAGTGAAGAGCATGTAGAACCTTTCTCTCTTATATTTTGCAACGTCTTGAAAGTCTATGCATAGTTTAAAATAAAGAGTTAAAGGAATGGTTAAGAGTTCAGCCTATTGTTTATTCCTCTTCAGATACACTGACAGCTGATGCTTTACCCACACACACGTTGTCTCCGCAAGATACGATTCATTTAATGTGAGACATTCAAAAGGGGTCAGGGTCAGCTTCACTAATCACTCGTCACCTTTTAAAACTAAAGCTAAATTCTGCAGGACATAAGCAACCCAAAAGTGAAATCTGAGCAGGTGTTTCAGCTGACTTATAAACACAGATTTCTCAGACTTTGAACAACTGTCCAGAGATTTATTGCACAGATCTAGACCAACTGGTCACCTGAGGGGGTTGCCTGTCTTTTAACCCTTCTCTGTACAGACGTGCTTGTTCTCCTCCACATCTTCATAGCTCCTCTCACCTCTTTCCTTGCTAAAAACAATCCAAACTTCTCAGGAGTTCCTGTGTTTTTGTCCAGAAATTTGATATTGGACAGCCTTCACGGAGTATCACAGATGGTCTCAAGGATTTGAGATGTTATTTCCTATAAATTGCTCCTTCTCCAAAGAGCTTGAGAAACACATGCCTGCTCTCTTTCTTCTCTTCTGAAGAATGAGCGCCGAGTAAGTGACTGAGTTGTAATTTCCCATTTTCGATTTGATGGCGCTTTCAGGAACTGCAGCTTTACACTCAGCCTACCACTGCCAGTGAACCCTGAATGCAACCAGGATTGCTAACATGCACATGTGTTTGTGGAATTGGGGCCAGACAAAGGAGGCGAGCATGTACTGAGAAGAAATAGACATGAGCAGGGACAGAGGGAATCCTGTACCTTAAGAAAAGAAGATCTAGTGGCGTCTGGGTGGCTCAGTCAGTTAGGCGTCTGACTTTGCCTCAGGTCATAATCTCACAGCTTGTGGGTTCAAGCATTGGGCTCTATGCTGACAGGCTGGAGCCTGGAACCTGGAGCCTGCTTCGGATTCTCTCTCTCTCTCTCTCTCTCTCTCTCTGTCCTCCCCCACTTATGCTGTCTCAAAAAGAAAGAAATAAAAGAAAACAAGATCTATCATCTTTCTTGACTTCAGTTTTTTCAACTATAAAATGGGAGTTTTGACTGGAAAGCCCAATACAATAATATCCTATTATTTGAACCACTCTAATAAATTAAGCAAATAACCCAGAAGCAGAGAGAATCACATCTCCAAATGGAGCTCATTCTGTAGGTCAAACATTAACATTTTCTTGTATTTTGTCTTGGAGAATCTAAAGATAGGAAGCAAAGAGAGAGTTCAGAAATCAGTTTCTCCCTGATTCTATTCATAATTAAACTGTAGTCAGCAGATCAAATATGATTCTACTCTTGTCCACTATCTCTGTTTCCTGGAGCTTTTTCTGGGTGAGAATCGGAATAGAGACAAATAGTATGCTGCTCTTGGTCCTTCCTTATGCACAACCCACACTGGGAATTGAAAAAACAAAACAAAACAAAACAAAAAAACAAAAAAACAAAAACCATAAAAGCCATACGGCAGCTCCAGAGCTGCCTTGTCCATTGTGCCGAGTGAAAGAATGTTTTCCTATCTCAGTCTGCCTTTGCCCTGCAGGATTTATTGTCTGTTGAGGTCTCCATATCACCCCAGTTCATATAAACAGGAAACACAATTCCAAGTAAAGAAAGAAAGGAAAGAGAAAGCTGGAGCAAACTAAACACTACAGGTACAATGTACAATGAAAAATCAGCATAATGCTAAATTTCCTTCCCCCAAGATCATGTGATTCTGGACTGCCAAAGAGCTTGAGATTGTATATAAGTTGATGCAAACCAGGGGCCTCGAAGTCCCAGATGGGAAGTTCATAAGTCCAAAGTTAAACGGGGTGCAGTGCCCTATTACAGACATGAGAAACAAGATTTCCATCTGCCTGGATCACATCCTCTCCTGATAGGTACGCCCTGCAAACACTAAAGGGTTAGGGAAGTGGAAGTATCATCTGACACAAGCCAAATACATTTAGGAAGTGAGAAATTGAACAGAATTTAATGACACAGCAAATTGTGCTATTGCTAGAGGTTGTACAGTGGCAGTGTGGAAAGTTAAGCTGAACCTTCCATAAAGAACAATTTCCAAAATCTTGTGGGTAAATATGACATTACACAGCTCTTTCTATAAAATTACATTTTATCTTTCTATATATAATGCATAATTGAAAAGTGAATTTACACACTTTTTGTAGTATTCCCAAACTTTAATTATCTTAGCTGCTGCTACAAATAGATACATCAAAATCACACAGATATTCTAACGTTGCTTTGGTGCAAAAGCTACACAGGTGTGGCCCTCTGGGCTTTCCTGTATACCTTTATGCATAGTAGCAATGACAAACTATTGCCTTAAGAGTGTGCTTTTATTGGATAAAATTTAAGCTGGTTTCTAGAATCTACTTAGAGTAGAAAATGCCATTTGTGAAAACTGGTAAGTGAGGGTCAGAGGTGGGGTGGTATAAGGATTAAAAGTAAGAGAGAAATAATTCCTACTTGAGGTCCCCACAGTTTTGTAGGACACAGAAAAATAGCACAACCTGAAGATACAGGCTTAAGGTGCATGCTCTAGAAGTTTAGAAGAGGCTTTCCAGAAAGAGGGATCTGAGCCAGGAGGGAGAAACAGAAACAAAGTACGCTGGACAGAGGAACAGCTTGTACCAAGGTGCGAGGCAAAGACCATAAGGCAGGGGAACCTGGGTGGCTCAGTCGGTTAAGCATCCAACTCTTGATTTCGGCTCTGGTCATGATCTCAGGGTTTGTCAGTCCAAGCCCCACGTCAGGCTCTGCATTAACAGTGCAGATTCTCTCCCTTGGGATTCTCTCCCTGGTCTTCTCTCTCTGCCCCTCCCCACCCATGTTCGCTCTCTCTCAAACTAAATGAACAAACTTTTAAAAAAAAGAGCATAAGGCACACTAAGGGAAGTGGCATGTGCATAATATTGCTATGGTTGAGTGATGATGCTATAAAACAGATGGTGATCACATCAACATGAACTTCATGCACCCTAATAGGAATTTTGAACTTGATCCTAAAAAGGAGAAGAGACATGGAAGGATTTTAAGCATGGGTGTAATGTGTTAAAATTTCCCTTTCAGAAAAATCACACTGCCAGTCATACGATAGATGAATTTACCTTACTATGAGACCAGTTAAGAATCTGTTACATGATATACCAAGAACTTATATAACTCAACACTAAAACCACAAATAATCCTATTAAAAATGGGCAGAAGACATGAGCAGACATTTCTCCAAAGAAGACATCCAGGTGGCCAAAAGACACATGAGAATATGCTCAACATCACTCATCATCAGGGAAATGCAAATCAAAACTACAATGAGGTATCACCTCAAACCTGTCAGAATGACTAAAATCAAAAAGAGGAAACAAGTGTTGGTGAGGATATCGAGAAAAAGAAACCCTTGTGGTCTTTTAGTGGAAACACAAATTGATGCAGCCATTGTGGAAGACATTATGAAATTCCTCCAAAAGTTAAAAAAGGAACTACCCTACAACCCAGAAATCACACCAAAAATACAAAAATGCCAATTCAAAGGGGTACATGCACCCCTTTGTTTATTGCAGCATTATTTACAGAAGCTACATTATGGAAGTAGCTCAAAAGTCCATCTATAGATGAATGGATAAAGAAAATGTGGTAGATATAGATACAGATATACACACATACACACACAATGGAATATCATTCATTAAAAAAGGAAATAAATCTTGCAATTTGCAATGACATGGATGGAACTAAATAGTATAATGCTAAGTAAAAGAAGGGAATCAGAGAAAAACAAATACCATAAGATTTTACTGATATGTGGAATTTAAGAAACAAAACAAATGGCCAAAGTAAAAGAAATAGAAAGAGAGAGAGAGAGAGAGAGAGGGAAACCAAGAAACAGGCTCTTAACTATAGTGAACAAATTGTTGGTTACCAAAGGGGAGGTAGATAGAGGAATGGGATGAGATAGGTGAAGGGGATTAAAAGTACACTTATCACGATGAGCACTGAGTAATGTATGGAATTGTTGAATCACTATATTGTACACCTGAAACCAATATAACAATGTATGTTAGCTATACTGGAATTAAAATTAAAAATTTAATTTAAAAAAAGAATCTGTTGCAGGGATTCAGATAAGAAATAATGAGGGCCCGAACTAAAACAATGACAATAGAAACGGAAGGAAGAGCATGAAAATGGAAAATAATGAGAACGCAGAATTGAAGGTCTTGAAGATGGACCAGATACAGCAGGGAGCGAGAAAAGAGGACTTGGCTGTTTCCAGGATTAATGAGAAGATGGACAGCAGCATCAATCCCAGATATTGAATGTCGGAAGGCTTTGAAAGGTGATGAGTTTGTTTTTAGCCATGTTTAGTTGTGAAGTGTCCATGGATCATCCAAAAGTGAATAATCTAAAGTAATCAGAAACTCCAAGGGAGAGTTCTTGATTGGAAATGCAGCCTTGGGATCATCACAGTGTCCATGATAAAAACTGAACATGACTGATGTCACCAAAGGAGGTGGTATAGTTTGAAGCAAGAGAGTAAGGAGAATTTAACTCTGGGAGACACATCCATCAGAAGTGTGGATAAATAGGAAGGTATCCATGAAGGCTTCTGAGAAGCAACAACAAGACACAGGAGCAAAGTGTCAAACAAACCAAGGCAGGACAGTGGCAAGAAGGAAGGAATAAGCGACAAAGAAGATTGAGGAAACAATATGGAAGATTTTCCACCAGATTTGACAACTTTGGTATATTGGCAAGAGTAGCTTCAAAGGAGTTCCCAGAGTGAGTGCATTTGGAGCTAGCTGGGAATTACAATCAGCAAAAGGATTCAGAGCACAGTTGAAGGGATGAGCCCTGGACATATGAGTGAATACCTCTTTCAATGAGTTAGAAATAAGGGAGAGGGGAGGTACAGGAAGTTGAGAGAGATCTCTCTGGAATGGATTCTCTGTTCTCCATGAAAACGAGGCAAGATTATTGGTTGCCAGTGAATGGGGAGGAAGTAAGATAAGAAAAATGAGACTAGTATGAAGGTTTCATTCATTCAACAAACATTTACTCAATATTTACAGTGTGCCAGCCAGGGCCAGAAACTGAATTCAAGTTGCTCACAGATGCATGGCAGGAAAAAGTTCTAGATCAGCCATCATCAAGAGCTGACTGGTTACAGACTTAAAGGATAACCCCAACCAGGCTAGAGACTGGACACTGCTAATGGCATCAACATGAAAACTTGGATGGAATGAGATTTTCTCTGGCTGTGCCTGAAGCTAGTGTAAAAGTAAAATGCAAATATTTACATGGGTCCCAAGGTGGATACTCTGAGGAGCATACAGCAGAAAGTCAAGAGGAAAAGAGAACATTGGTGACAGAATAGGAGAGTAAGGCAACAGTGAAGCAGGAAGGTATTTAAATAGAGGAGGAAACACAGCCTCTAGAATGGTAACACACCCAGACATAACAGAGCATTCAAAACACTCAAGGTTTCAGTGAACTTCAAGGGAATGTTGAGGGAGGCAAAAAGGTAAGATTGATAAGGCAGATAGGAGGTTTTTTTCAAAACAGGAGGGTGCAGGGGCCCCTGGGTGGCTCAGTCGGTTAAGCGGCCGACTTCGGCTCAGGTCATGATCTCACGGTCCATGAGTTCAAGCCCCACGTCGGGCTCTGTGCTGACAGCTCGGAGCCTGGAGCCTGTTTCAGATTCTGTGTCTCCCCCTCTCTGACCCTCCCCCGTTCATGCTCTGTCTCTCTCTGTCTCAAAAATAAATAAACGTTAAAAAAATTAAAAAAAAAAAACAGGAGGGTGCAGCTAAGAATTCAGAAGATAAAATGGAAGTAAGTAGCCGAAGCAGAGGCAGAAGTGATGAGGAGATTAAGAAATGTGGAGGCAAAGGTACTAAGAGTGTGAGCCACCTGAATTTTGGAGTGATGAGCTTCAGTGTGACTCATGTGCAAGAGGTGGGTCAAGAAATGGATGATAACAATGGCACGGACCACAGAAGAGAAACACTTTCACACAGGAATGTATGTATTGACCTGGAGATAGAAATAGGCATTTAGAGAAATCCAATTCAATCTTGATTTGATGGCCTGTGGCAGGTAAGAGAGTGAAACACCGGAGGAACAAATAGGATGAAGTAAAGAGTGGTATTTTCAAAGAGCACTCAGGTTTCTATTATTGCAATACACAGAAGGAAAATTCAGGGAAGAGGATATTGGGGAGACCAGTGAAGGGAAAGTTGGTGGGAAGGACAAGAAGGCAATGCAGTAGAAAAAAGGATGAGAAGAAGAAAACACAAAGCATTAAGAGACACAATCAAAGGATAGATTCCTAGAGAACCTGGTGTTTTGGGAAGTGGCCAATATTAAAATTTTTTGTGAGAAATTTTGTAATATTTTTTTTTTAGAAAGAGCAAGAGTGCACGTGTGTGAGCAGGGGAGGGACAGAGAGAGAGAGAGAGAGAGAGAGAGAGAGAGAGAGAGAGAGAGAGAGAATCTTAAGTAGGCTCCAATCTCAGTGCAGAGCCCAATGCAGGGCTTGATCCCAAAACCCTGGGATCATAATCTGAGCCAAAATCAAGAGTGGGGCACTCAACTGATTGAGTCACCCAGGTGCCCCTGAACCATTTTTTTTTAAAGATTTTATTTAAATTCCAGTTAGTTAACCTATTAGTTTCAGGTGTACAACAGAAGTAGCCAAGATTAATTTAGATGCAAATGCAACACTGGTTGGTCAGTTATTTCAGTGACTGTTGAGGCTTACCTAAGGAAACTGTCTATTGCCCTCTGGCTTAGTTAGTGGCCAGGTGGATAAAAAGTTCAAGGAAATATTTGAGAGTTGAGTTTTGGGGGGAAACAGTTGAGGGGAATTCCCATGGCAGAGTTGCCAAAGGAAAGAAAAGGACAAAAAGGAGTTTGAGGTGAGTGTGGGGGATAGAGTTTTCTAAGCACCTTGAAGTTTCTGTTGTAATCATTATTGGAATTGAGCAGCATCAATGTGTCTCATATACCTACCATTCTTTTTTCTTTTGTATGCATAATGTAAATCACGTAACTGATCATTTTTCTTTTCATTGGCTGCCAGGAAGCTCAAAACGGAAGTTTGATTTGCCACTACAAGACTTGAAAGCATACATTTGGAGTATAAATGATGTCCCTGGTTTCATTTTACTTTTACTAACCTTATTTCTTACTTTCACCAATTTTTGCCACTTATTTTTTTTCTTTTAGGTTTGATTTTGCAAGACATCTCTACCTTCTTTAAAAAGGAGAATATTCAGGGGCACCTGGATGGCTCAGTAGGTTGAGCGTCCAACTTCAGCTCATGTCATCATCTCATAGCTTGTGAGTTCGACCCCCACATGAGTCTCTGTGCTGACAGCTCAGAGCCTGGAGCGTGCTTTGGATTCTGTGTCTCCCTCTATCTCTGTCCCTAACCCACTTGTGCTCTGTCTCTCTCAAAAATAAATAAACATTTTTAAATTTTTTTTTAAAAAGGAGAATGTGTATAAAGAATAAACATAATAGTCTTTGATTATTTCAAACCTTGCACAAGGGACATAATTAAATATTAAGATCATGCACATCTATGAAAGAGCATTTATTACCATAGAACTTTTAAGAACATCAGTGATTCTGCAAGCCAAATTTGCTGCCAAGTGACATCTTGTCAGTACTCTAATTTTGATATTAAGATTACATAGGCAGTACTCAGGCTTCAAATTCCCATGTGCCTCATTATTCCAGTGACCATAACATTAAGGGTCCAACCAAGCCCATGCAGTTTTGAGAGTAATAAGAAGTACCCCTAATAATTACACTAGGACAATAAGTATATACTGAGACATATGTTCACCTTTCACACAGTTTGATTTTAAAATATGGGCTTAAGTTCTAAATTGCCCTCATTCTTTAAGGGAAATCTTTAGTTCTATTACATTGCTCTTGCCATTTTCTACAGGAAAACAGCTTTGTGTAAGAATTTGTTCAGTTCCAGTGTTATTTGGAATGTCCACAGGGCTCTGCTGACTTTTGACAAGGGATTATAAAGCTACTAGTGGTGATGGCTAGGGGCTCTTCTGCCAGTCCATCAAGCAACTGGTTAGCCACTATGCTCATGGCAAAACCACTAGAAGGATGCAAATAGTGGAAAGTGACTGAATGTAGACGGCTGTTCTATTATCATTACTATACCACTGAAATTTAGTTCACTTGATTATACCTATTCAATATAAAAATAAGTCTTGTGCGTTTATAATTTTTTTAATGTTTATTCAAGAGAGAGAGAGACAGAGCATGAGCAGAGGAGGGGCAGAGAGAGAGGGAGACACAGAATCTGAAGCAGACTCCAGACTCTGTGCTGATGGCACAGAGACTGAAGCAGGGCTCAAACTCAAGCACTTTGAGATCATGACCTGAGCCAAAGTCAGACACTCACCCGACTAAGACACCCAGCTGCCCCTAGTCTTGTGCATTTGAAATGCAGTGTAAATTATCACATATAACCTGTGGACCAAATATAAATTGAAATCATTTGTGTTGAATTATGGCTCCATGTGAACTATCATAGAATGTTATTTATGACCATTTGGTAGATGGGTTTAAAAAAAAAAGTTAGTAAAAGGAGCTTTATCCTGGGGCCTGGTTAGCTCAGTCAATTAAGTGTCTGACTTTTGATTTCAGCTCAGGTCACGATCTCATGGTTCATGAGTTGGAGCCCCACATCAGGCTCCAAGCTGACAGTGCAGAGGCTGCTTGGGCAGGCTACTGGTGTGCACTCTCTCTTTCTCCCTCTCAAAACAAATAAACTTACAAATAAAAAGGAGTTTTATCCTTTCTACTACTTTATCCTTTTTACTATCCAGACAGTAGTAAACCCACGTCCACATGTTCGATCACCCTTTAATCCCATGCCTGGCTACCACAGAAATGTCAGGGAGGAAAATGCAGGGTGCAGTTCCAACCAAAAGAGAGGAACAACAACAACAAAAACTCATAGAAATGCAGACTGCAGGTTTCCCATCCTCAACTGGAACCCCCAAGACCACCTACATGGCAGGGCTTTCTGACTCTGAAAACAGGGCCCAACCCTGAATCAGAGTATATACTAAGTACCTAAAAATAGCATGTGGGGGCCGAGTTATTTAAGCTTGCTATTCTGAAAGATCTGTTTTTCCGGATCATTATGAAGCCACGCACCCTTCAGAAGGAGATGGTTCCAGACACTGTGTGAACCCTTGGACTGCTACTGACCAAAACTGTGATCTGCCCTCTATTGCCAAGGGATACCTCAGGGTCACAGTGGTACAGGGATGGAAGACCTCTTACTACAAGTTTGTAAAAGTGAAGAGCATTTGGTCCAAGAGAGGTTAGAAGAGTGAGTCAGGGGTTAGGTCCTCAAGGGTGAAATAAAAACCACAGCTAACCTTTGGAGCTGAAGAAGAGACGGGGCATTGAGAAGCACCACAGCGAAACAACACACAGGGGCGCCAGCCTGGAGGAATTCTGAGAGGCTGACAGATGCCGTTGGTCCACTTGCAGCCCTTCTCCTCTCGGGACATCAGTTCACTCTGGTATCTAGCCAAAACCAAGAACTGTCTGCAAGACACTACACCATATGCCATGTGGTCTAGATTGCATCAGTGTGGGGTTCACTCCCTCCATACACCTTGAGATTAAAATTAAAGACCCCAAGAGTGGTCTAATTCTCAGCGCACATCCAAAAATATAACACATCTTAGGTCAGTATTTATATAACGCAAATTATACCTCTAACAGAATTTATTAATGTTGATGATGATGATGACGAAAGATGTGCTATTTTGTTTAAAGTAAGAGTTCCTACTATTTAAAAGACACAACAAGCCCACAGCGGAGTCACTTGTGCTAAACTTCGTGTCAGTTAACCAATAGTTACTACCTAACCTATCTGAAGTTTCAGCCCCTTCCCGAAATGTAATCTAAACTGATCAGTCTGGAATGTCCTGGACAGCACTAGTGAGGCAATCTACCTGATATACTCTTTTCATTCCCTAAATGAAAAGGATAGTGACTTTGTCTAAAATAATCCATACTTTTCTCGTCCTGCCTTAAAAAAATAAAAAACAAAACGCAGCTCTTCCTTTCTATTTGCTAGATGAGATACTGCCTGATTCAGGAATCACTTAATAAAAACCAGTTCTAATTTACTCAGCTGAATTTTGTTTTTGAACACTACATACATCCCATTTGTTAAGAAACTCGTATGCATTAGCTAGGCAATGGGAGCTTCCACAATCACCCCGCAAGGGGAATTCTGCTTTTAAGTCCATTATACAGATGAGAAAAACTGAAAACAGATAAGTGAAAAGATAAATAAATTACGCAATTCCCTTCGAGAGAAAAGACTGCTACCTAGGATGCAGTGGCAAGTTACTCAAATAAGAGGGCTGAAAGTTATCGGCAAAAGAGACAAGGGAAGGGCACAAAAGCAGGGAAAGAATGTGTTTGGCTTTGCAGAAACAGCAATTCCAGCCAAGGAGACACCCAACCAGTGTTGCACGTGAAAGCCCCTTGCTAGGTTAGGTTTGTCCCACCTGACGGCCCCTTACATGAGCCAGCTGGAGCTGGGTTGGAGCTGAGGACATGCACAGAAGCCCCCCTGAATTGTCCTGAAGTTACATTTAGATCAGTATAATACTAAGGTCTACTCCTAGGGGCAGAGTTTTCTAGCAGTTGTTGAACAGACCATGTGTGCCCTAGCAAGGATGTTGACATACTAGGCATGTGCAGTTGAACTGAAGTGCCTATGGGAGCTTCTGGTCCCTGCCCCCTGATACAATGAATAAAACCTCCCTGTATTAAACCCACTGGAAGAGAGTGCCTTGAGAGATAGCCCCCTGTCTCCTTACTTGTAGCAAGTAATAAAAAGTTCTTAGCCTTCAACACTTGGTTAGGTTGTGTTCAATTTTATGTACTCCAGGTGGTGAACCCCTGGAGTTTGGGTACATGACTAATTAGTGACAAAGCTATAGTTTAAACTAGGTCCTTTTAACTTCAAAACCTTAAACTTTTTCACTTATTAATGAAGTTTCCAAAAGGAATCTGTAAAAAAAAAAACTTTTAAACTTGTAGCATGTGTAGGATAAGTTAGTAATACAGAGGCTCCAACCAATTACACTTCTTTCCACCTTTCCAAAGATGGTCTAATCAACATGTAGTTAATTTTATGGACCCAAAGATTTTGGCATGACATTTACTAGCATGAAACTTTCTTCAACACTTTGAGCTTATGGCTTGTGGGTGTGTGAATGAGCTCCATTCTAGGAGTGTTTTTCAAAGAAACAAAATAGGTTTTGACTATTTCTATATTTAAAAAGATCATATGGTATACTGAACAAAGGCAAAGTAATACAATGTTCCTTAATTTCTACACGTGGGAGATAATGTAACAAAGCACCAGTTTATTCTACTGTTTTCCAAATCATTTACTGGACCTGTTCAGAAAATGAGTAAATTACCAGAATTTTGTCAAGTTAAAACTCTTCTCTTTGTCAGTGTGTAAGTAATCTCTGACTTTATTTCCCTGAGACAGACTGAAACATTAGGTAATTAACCAAGAAAAACCTACTTAAGCTGGCTCTCTTTTTTTGCTAAAATTAATCAAATGGATAACTGTTGCCCTCAACTGAATCAATCTTAAATTGTTAGTTGACTTTGGCGCAATAATTCTCTCCGTTTCTTTCCCATTTAAAGATCCCACTCCTCTCCTCTATCCTTGTGGTCCTGTAAAACTCCATATAAGACATAATTTTCAGAGTTTTACGGAACAAAAATCTGGTGTTTTAGATTTTTACATTATAGACTGCAGCCACTAACAACTTAAGTAGGGTGCTCAACCAAAATCTTGGCTTTCCTTCAGCCCCAAGTATTGACATAACCAGACTGTAGAAGAATAGCACTGTTGTTTCACCGCTCTACGTTGGTCTCCTCTCTTTTATGACTCTGACCTATCTCAGACTAACTGCTGCCCCAAACTGGAGACTTCTGCCTATCTTTTTCTTTCACCCACATCTAGAGGAGAAATTTGATTGGGCCTCACTGGGATACAAAAGAAAAGAACATGATCATTAAAGACTTTATAACAAAAGGGGAAGTGGTAAATTCGAGTTTGGTCAAGAAAAAGAGATGTATTGAGGATAGGTTTGTAAAGGGATAGATCATCCTTCCCTGAAAGAGCCAGGTTAACATCTTTGACATGAACAGAAAGAAGGAAGAGAAATCCACCTGCCACAGGGTAACATGGCACTGGCTACAAGAGGGTATTAGCTTCCCTGAAGGTGAGTTTTCCTCCAGGTTGGCAAAATGCTTTTGAGGGCTGGGAGGCCTACGAGAATGTACTCAAATTCTTACTTCACCCCCTATGTAACTTAAGCGAGTTATCTAATCTCTAACCAGAGGCACAAAGATATAAAATAAGGATGAAACCAATATCGACTGCGGTGAGTTTTTCTGAGAATTAAATGAGGTAACACATGTAGGGATTTAATACGGCACTTGACATATAGTAAGCATTTTAAAAAGCATGATTAATTTGTTATTATTTTCCACACGAAGCTCTAGGACTAAGAAATGTTTGTAAAGCCTAGTAAATTTGGAACAGTTATTGGCAACTAAGAGTTAGGCCGTACCTAGGTGCTCAAACAAATGTATTTACATTTTATGTGAGGATAGGGTTTTATTGTTCTCTACCTGTCACATTTTCTGTAGTTCTGCCAACTTGCTCTTATTACTTTTCTTCAATTGAAGTTAATTATAGACCCATCATACTAGATCTGAACAAACTGTGATGTTCTGGGAAACCTATATGCCAAGGTCTTCATTTAAATGAGAAATTTACAAGGCTATCATTTAACCAAAATATTTTCAGTGGAAGTGCCTTTTCCATTTGTTAAAAAGTAAGCAGAGAAGAAATTCATGAATTTGAATAACAGATTCCACGCATCGATCGTCATTGTCAGGTCCTACAGCAAATGTGATGGAAGTACCAAAACATTTGGGCGTACCAAAACATTTAGGGGATGTCTGATAGTTCAGCCTATAGCACTAGTGGATCAAGAATCATTTAAATTTATCAGAGCAAACAGTCATGTCAAAAACACAGTTTCATTCATCAAAGTCATACACTGTATTGACTCTGTTAATGATTTATACGTGCAAAGTTCAAATACCCAGCCGTTTTTCATTTATGATGTGCAAGATTTTGGAGGTTGTAAACACCTGAGAGGGAGAAATATTTCTGGGTGGTCTTGGTAAGGGGAAAGGGGACTTAATTAGGAATGACACAGCAAAGCAAAGAAAGGCAGACTTTAATCTGGGAAAACAACTTTTCTAACCACACCAAGAGCCAACACGATATTAAGTATCCAAAGGAAAGTGAAAAAGACCAATGACACAAAATAATTTGATGAGGCCAAATGAAGAATATGGATTTCTCAAACACCATTAATGCAAATTTTAGCTGAAAGCAACAATATCGTAAAATAAATAATAGCACACATTTGCTTTATTTTGAATGCAAAATGAACAGAATAACCAAAAGAGAACATTTTTATTTCAGACCATGACTTTCACATCAGGCTGGGAAACCTCAGGAAACATGACAACTGACGAGTGAAGGAGGCTAAGAGCCAGCAACAATCTCAACTTTGCTTCTGCCCCACTCTCTGGCTTAGCATGGTGAACACCTCAGCCAAATGAGACCAGGAAACCAGGGAGATCTTTTTCTAGAACTAATATTTTGGATGCAGAGATCATGAATCGTTCCAAAACTGGCAGCAGAAGTGTGAAGAATTTGGAAAGGCACAGGGAGAGCAGTGCAGCCAGCACCGATGCATCAAAGAGAAGGGAGCAGAAAGGACTGAAGGACTGCCAGGGCACAGCCGCAAAGGGTGGAAGAAGGAAAGCCACAACTGCTCTGGGAGAAAAGGGCAAGGCATGATGGGAAAGGGCTCTTCCAAAGGGGCCCAGAGCAGGAAGCTGCCCTTGTTTAAAAGAGAAAGTTGTTTGTTCTAGACAAAAGGGCTGATCTCTGATCACAGGCTCATCCCTCCCTTCCCCAACTCTCCCACTAACCCAGGTACAGTTTGGTACTGAAAGGAAAAATGGTCAAGGTGTTGCCCTTAATTTTCAATGTGTTTGGATACACATAATTAAAAGCCAGCAAAAGACACAGAGGAGGGAGTACTGGGAGATGAGGGCAGGGAGAATGTAAGAAAGGAGAACAAATAAGAGAAGGAGAAAGGTTGAGACACTGGAGGTACTGTAGAGAGAAGGGTAAGAGCATGCTTCAAGGGTATAAGTGGGAGGGGTCAGGATGATCTGGTGGGCTTGAGGAGCTCAAGACATTTCCAGACACAAACATATGGATGAGGAAATAAAGAGTACCAGTTCCTACGGCTAAAATGAAAATGATTTCCTGTGGAAAAAGCGGAGCCTGCTCAAAACACTGGGATTGATCACATTGGGTTTCCTCTGCAAATACTCTATCATAAAATGCTAATACTAAATCACCTTGAAGTTCTCACTTTCAAGCTCAGTTAAGCTACAGAAGAGCTTTTCCTGTTTTAGGTTTCTAAATTCTCAGAGTTGGGAACCGTGGAAGGCAACCAGGCCAGCTCTTATCTGATTCAGAGAGACCATCTCCTTGATGAGTCAACACCTCCCTTGGGACTCACTTAAGCAATGCAATGCGGTCTCAGCCCCATGTATTGCCAATGAGGTGATATCTCAGATGACTGGCCAAGGTTTCGGAGTGAGAAGTGCAGATTTCACATCCTAGCTCTCCAGGCACTTGAGTGAGCAATCACATGAAATCCTGGAACTCTCCTGATACCAATCACAATCCTTGCATTTAGATCACACTTGAGAGCTCGCCAAGGCTATTTACATCAGTGTTCTCATCTGATTCTCACAGCAAACACAAGAGGGATTATTTTTAATACTTTTCAGGTTAGAAGCGTAGCAAAACGCAGAAAATTTATGGGAGTTGCTGCAAGTCACACCACCAAATTCCTCTAATACCAATCTATTTTTGCAAATGTACAAAAACACTTATTAACTTTTATTTCAAATCATTAAATAACATAGTACTTAAGAAATTTACAAGAAAATAGATAATTAAGAATATGCTAATATAGGCACAGTGTTGGCAAGTAATGCAAATACATTTTGCTTCTCTCAGTTTGTATATGTAAAAAACAAAATATAAGTATTTGAAAATATGCATACACTGAATCCACTGAATCTTATTACTACCCCAAAATTATACCATTCATAAGAAACTATTTGAGGAAAAAAGTTTTCTCAAACAAGTTTCTGTAGAATTCAAGTTATCCTGTATGCAAGGAAGTTGCAAGTAATCCACAAATTCAAATCAAAGACTTGGATTCCTTAATAGAAAAGACCTTTCCTGTTGAGAGATAGGGCAGTGTGATGTTTGAGCACACAGACACAGACAGCCTTCCCTGAATTTAAAGCTTGATTCTGACACTTACTATATATCTGATGCTCACTAACTTACTTAATCTTTACCTCTGTTTTCTCACCTATAAAAAGGAGATCAAATATTATTATACCATTGGGATACTGTGAGGATTTAATGTGTTAACGTCCTTAATGTGTTCAGCCACCATCCTGATACGTAGTAAGACCTACATGTATAAGTTATCACTATGTCCCTCTGCCAAGCATTATACGCTTAGATGCATTGGGGTCCTTTTCCAATTCACAAAACAACCCTGAGAGACACGGATCATGACACCTACTGGAAAGGAATAAAACCTCACAGAAGTAATTAGCCTCAGATCGCACAGATAATAAATGGCACAGTCAAGCTACAGCCTCATCTTGTGGATGGAAGTGTCTTTGATACTTCCATCTGGAGAGAGTGGGGTAGTCAACATGGCTGCTGTAGGTTATCCTTACAAACATGGTCCCACATTTCAGGCTTCAATTCCACAAACCTATAATTGTTCACATAAAAGTTTATTTTTTCCACACAGTTTCTTACAGATATTGGTATTGACCAAAGTTGAAAAAGTCATAGAATAAAATTTGTAAGTACGTATGGTGATGGATATTAATCAGACTTATTGTAGTAGCATTTCATACTGCATACAAATATCAAATCACTATGTTATGCAGTTGAAACTAATATAATGTTATATGCCAATTATATCTCAAAAAAAAAGAAGTCATGACATTACAAGGCATGCTGAAATTATACAGGATGTTATAGTCTGCCAAACACTTTTATAGACTATCTCATTTAATTTTCACAGTAAATAGTCATCTGCATGTTATAGCTGAAACAAGAGGTTCAGAGATGTTGGATCATTCTGGTATTTCTAGGAACCATACTGAATCTTAGTATACAGCCCTTCCTCTGTACTCTTCCATCTCTGCTAATTTACACTCAGCTTGTGTTATTTCTACTTTTCTTTGAAAAAAGTAATGTGATACTACTAATCAAATGTGTCCCCACAGAGCCATTTGCCAAAACACAACCTATTGTTCCTGTATCTGGATGTACCCTATGTGAGCAGGACATACATCCAATCCACCAGAACCTCTTTAACTCTATGATGAAGGTCCCCCACATAGCACAAAGTATTTTTTAAGTGACTTCTCAGTGAATACTAAATGGAACATTTAGTGGAAAGCAGTGAAGTATGATTAAATAATTATTATTGGAGAGATTTTTAAAGATAAACTTTCTCTTATGAGTGACTAAAGTTTTTTTAAATGCTTTTAATGTTTATTTTTGAGAAGTGGGGGGGATGGGCAGAGAGAGATCGGGAGACAAAGAATCTGAAGCAGGCTCCAGGCTCTGAGCTGTCAGCACTGAGCCCTACATAGGGCATGAACTCTTGAACCACAAGATCATGACCTGAGCTGAAGTCAGACACTTAACCGACAGAGTCACCCAGGCACCCCTGGGTGACTAAACTTTTATTTCTATACCTACTCACTAGGATGGTTGCAAGTAGAAAAGGAAAGAGAAAAACTGTCTTCATTAATTTTACTTTCACTAGTAAAATATACTTTACTACTACTGAGGATTAAAAATCTTCAATCCTGTCTTGACTAAAAAAAAGGAGGTGGGGTAGGAAATGTGTGCATGTGTAGTATTTTTCTAGATTCTTGCATTAAAAACTTTTAGGAACATCAATGTGGAATTAGGGTGTTTGAATACTTCTCCAGCAAAAGGACTGTGAACCTAGTCGCTTTTTTCACGGCTCTATCCCAGGAAAAAGATCGAAGGCACTTTTCTGAAATTTTACTTTGACAAAATTTCACAAGAAGCCTTTGTAAACTGTTACTCGGTAGAAAGAAATCACCAGTTTCAGTTCCCATGGGACCTACAAATTCAGAAATCAGGAGGAAGAGCTTTGGATCCACTGATTGGAGTTGGGTGATGCAACTGGAGAATTTCATTGGAAGATTTCAGAGCTACAGTTCTAAGTAGAAACGGAGAAACAGATAGGATCCCGTGGTATTTCTAACTTCTCCAAGACCTTTAGACAAGTCATATTTTAGACCCTCTAGGGAATGATTTCCCTGTTAGAGCTCGTTCCAGCATCTTCTAAGAACAAATCGTTTCCAGGACTAATTTCAAAGGGAATCACATAAGCAGGACTTATAAAGCTTTATACGACAAACACCTAAAATCAGTAAATACCTTAAATCGAGTATGCTGATATCATTAGCTAGGTAATGCAAGCGAAAACAATCTGATTTTTCAAGTCTATTATTTCTCCTTTCACAAACAGGAGAAAAGTTATATTATTATTTCAGATTCTAACTATTAAGATTGGCACCCTGAGAAATTTTCAGCAAGATTTAAATCATGTTTATTTTATATGGGAGTAGTCAGGGGAGAAGAGTTCTCTTTGAACCGATTCAGTTTAAGGCACTTACTTTAGTGTTTAATTAATGACATGGTGACATGTTTTGAAAAGAGCCATATTTCCCAGTCCCTTAGCAATGTCCAATCCAGGACTTCCTTCTCACTAAAGCCAAGGTTGAGCTGAAACTTCAACTCTACGGATAAAAAGGAGACAAGCTTTCTGATGTGGTGGCTAAAACACATGTGTCCATCCCTGTGACTACTGGTGTCATGAAACAAAGAAACAAGATATAGGAAAACAGAAGAGGAACAGTGCTGAGCGTAAATAACTCAGCGAGCTTGGCTCGCCACAACTAAAGCAGATTATTTGAAGCCACTCTTGCAACGCTCCTTACATCCTTCATAATGAGAACTCAGGAACAACTAGACTTAGAAGAGGGCCTGCAGGTACCACTGGCAGTGCCACCAAACACAGAGAAAAGAGGAGGGAAATAGTCCTCGTAGAAAACAACAACGATAATCACACAGTGCATTTGTTTTTGTGTTCTATGCAACAGTTCTACTGCTATTTTCTCAAAATCATTGCTAATCCATTTACAAAAATTTTTTTTAACATTTTTATTCATTTTTGAGAGACAGAGACAGAATGTGAGTGGTGGAGGGTCAGAGAGAGAGGGAGACACAGAATCTGAAGCAGGTTCCAGGCTCTGAGCTCTCAGCACAGAGTCTGATACGCGGCTCAAACAAACCAACCATGAGATCATGACCTGAGCCGAAGTCTGAGGCTTAACCAACTGAGCCATGCAGGGGCCCATGCCTAATCCATCAGAGAAATACAAAGAACATGTTAAATTACAAATTCCCTCAGGGCACACCAGGTTTTAGCAGCGGGTTGCACAGTTTATTCCTCCTTTCATCTGCCATATTGATTTGAGTCAATGGTGCCACTGTTGACAGCAGAAGGGACTGCATCACACAGAATCTTTTCCTCACAATCATCTTCTCACTTGGAAGGCATGTACACTACCTACTCCTATTTTTTAAGCTAATTACAGCTCAAATGGTCCCTCTTCACCAAACAAGCATGTATATTCTCTATAAGTCCTTTCCTCTTCTTTTCTTTCTAACTCTTGCCTGATTACTTCAGCAAAATCTCTCATTTTCTCTTTAGATGCAAACAACAACAAAAAGTTCTTGTTGTTTCAGAGTCCTAGATATAACAAAACATTACTAGCACAACTGCATCAAACAAAAGGAAAACCTTTAAGTTTTAAGTACAATTAGATACAATGAGCATCTACCTCCAAAGCCCCTGAAAGAATTCATAAATCTAACATCTTCTCCAAGTTTCTATTTCTTCTTCCTCCTTTCCCTTAAAACAATCATCTAAACATAAAATCGAACATTTGGCTTTCTCATTTCACTAATATTGTGAGAGCACTGCTGTTTTTCTTTAATTTTTATGGCAAATGGGCATATTTAAGCTATCTCGTGGCTTAAATATACTGTGGATTTGTCTGACAACTCAGCTACTCTTGGTTACCTTGTTCCGAGAGAAAAAGCATATTGGTGTTCCAGATACTTTGACTTCAAAATAACTGCCAAACAGAACTCCTTCAAGAGAAGCAAAACACTAACTTCTGAAAAATCTGACAAAGTGCAGTAGCCATTAAGGACTGAAAAAAATATTAAACCTCCCAAATGGACTTGCTCTTCCACTCACTGCCATCAAGAGCTACACTGAAAGGCCAGGGGACGAAGGTGGTGAAGAACGCAGTCTTTGGAGTCAGATGGCTTACATACAGATTTGAGCGTTGCCACATGTTAATTAGAAAAACTGGAACAAGCCGCTTACTCTTTTAGTGCCTAAGCCTCTTTGCGCCTAAAACAGGGGTAATCACAGAACTGGTGTCAGTGAGATGCTATGAGAACTTAAAGAATTCATTCATGTAAAGTTTATAACCTAATTCTTGGCAGACAGAAAAACCTTTAATAAATGTTTCAGATGATGTTGATGATGCTCTCAGACTCTAGAATCTCTTTGTCATCTGAGACTCCTTACCACAACCTGCATGGAGATGGGTACACCAATGAGCTTGAAAAAGATTTAATATTATATGTCAATGATATCTCAGGAAAAAAAAAAGGCTTGAGGACACCCAGATGTTTGATAAGAAGTGAGTAAGCTGGGAAGCAGGGAAGCCTGCAAAGTGACTACTGCTATTATCCAGAGTTAACAGGGCCTGAATTAACCCAAGTGCAGTGGCAATAGAGTTGGGTAAACACGTTCAGGAGACATGACAAACTCTGAAAGTCTAAATGGGAATTATGTTACCCTCTGTCTCCCTCCTTCTGCCCCTCCCCTGCCTGTGCTCTCTCTCTCTCTCTCTCTCTCCCAAAAATAAATACATAAATGTTTTTTTAAAAAATACATAGAAATACACTGACATGTAAAATTTCTACTTTAGTTTCTAGTCATATGTTCTCAACTGAAGGGATTGGATCTACACAGAAAGAGGGAAACACAAAGAGGCCAGGTTAGGGTGGGGCAGTCAGGTGAAGGAAGTGGTTTCACTATCTATGGGTGGAATCCTGATCAGATAGAATAAAATGAGCTGTTAACTGAATGGTTTTAATTTTTTCCCAAATAAATTTCTTTATGTTCTGGCTCTAAAATCCTCAAAGATTTGGGGGTGAATAAGAACCCAATGTGTTAAGGCTTTCTATCTAAAATCTCCTCCTTGGCACCTGTTGGGATGAGCACTGTGTGTTGTATGGAAACCAATTTTACAAATTATATTTAATATGAAAAAATAAAAAAATAAAAATAAATAAAATCACCTCCTCTGAGAAATCTTTCTTGGCTCCTCAGGTCTCCTCTCCAAGTTCATCAGA
This sequence comes from Prionailurus viverrinus, assembly GCF_022837055.1. Classification (NCBI taxonomy): domain Eukaryota; kingdom Metazoa; phylum Chordata; class Mammalia; order Carnivora; family Felidae; genus Prionailurus; species Prionailurus viverrinus. The sequence goes on along the minus strand of NC_062561.1, from coordinate 135,039,285 downwards.
CTACAACAGCAACCCATGGGAGGGTGTTAGGGGAGGATATAATCACGTGATATTGGGGAGCTATTCACCCTATCTTTAAGTACAGGAGTTAAAGGGTAAATCAGCTCTAGATCCTGATTTTTCCCTCTTGCCCCCCCAGGATTTGGCTGTCAATGTACTCTATCGCCTTATCTAATCGACAGACAGTGACGATTCATACTCTTTGTTATCTTAGAATTTTCTACATTCTCCAAGCTCTAGTTTAGGAATTCTCAAACCCAGGATGAATGCCAAAATTATTTGGGGAAACCTTTTTAAATATGCAGTTATAAGGCTCAATCCCTCAAACTCTGACCAGATCAGAGTCTTGTCACAGTCTCCTCCCTTGGAGGGTATCTGAAATTAGACCCAAGTTCCCCTACTCTTAGGTAGGCATTCTATATATATATATGTAGATGTATATACACACACACACATATATATACACACACACACACACACATATATATGTATGTGTGTGTGTGTGTGTGTGTGTGTGTGTGTGTATATATATATATATATATATATATATATATATATATATATAGTGGCTTTATTGTTTATCCTCAAAGTTTGGAGCCCATACATGTGCCTCAAGTTAGATTTTTTTCTAAATCTCTACCTACAGACCCAGCCAATATATGATTAGGAGGGTGATGAAGCCATGTGGCCTATAAGCAGAGACACAGCAAGCCAACGCCTCAGAAACAGAGAATGGAAAGTGAGGAGCATACATAATCCATGAAGCTTGGCAGGCTCCTGACTCAAATCTGGATTCTGCAGAGATTTCCAAATACTGACTAGTAGAGAGGAAATAGGTGACTAAGAGCACAGCTTCTAGAGTCGGATGTGAATGAGTTAAAACCTTAAAAAAAATTTTTTTTTAATGCCAGGAAGATGGTAAGTGCTAAGTGTTAGCTACTACTATTACCATCATCTGTAACATTATTATTTATTTGTCCTGCTATCCCTGGCCTGACCGAGTCTTCCCTGGAGGGAACTCTTTTTCTTACAGATAATGCAAACCAACTCACTCTACAATTCCAGTCATTCTTCCATTACACAGTTTGTAACTTCTGTACTTTTAGTAAGTGTATATCCACATATGTCAGCGGTGGCCAAATGGACTAATCAGATAAGGCCAAGTGAGCATCAAAAATCCAAAAGGACCTCATCAAGGTTGTACCAGGATGTTCTTTCAACCATGCTGACTAGTAGCTTGGATTAGGAGTTGAGAAAATATGCCCACCACCAAGACTGTGTAATCCCATCCAGTGTCTCCCTGGAAGCAGCAGTGAATGTATAACAGTACTGTTTCCATTCATGGTTAATTATTTTATAGCTGGGCTATAAAAAGAATTTCTTTAAGAACATATTGCTAAACTTTAAAATATCTTTGGTTCTTGAGTTGGAAAACAGAAGTAGAATGGTGCTATATGCATGAGCAAAAAATACAGTCACACCACAGACGCATAAATGTCACAAAAACTGAGTCTCATATGTAATGTTGCTTATGTTAAAAAAGAAAATTCTCATATGCTGCCAAAATTTCCAAGGCTACACCACCTTGGACCACTGTCACCATATCCTCTTAGAGAAGAGAGTGGCGGGAGAGACATCAGGGAAATTATAAAGCCAGGGAAGATACTGCAAGGGTATTCTAGAGGCAGAAGGGACCAGAAGGCATCAGCTGGCCCAATCTTCTCAGGATCAACCGTGGGCAGGGAGAGGAACCTGCCTCCCAGGGTCACCTAGATGACTGGGGGCATATGTGGAACTGAGGTTTGAATTGCCCAATTCTGGTCTACTACTGGTTTTATACTGCTCCACAATGCTTTTATATAAGAAAGCAAGGAGTAAAATTACAGCTTATATACAATATTTTAATTAAATACATATATATTTTTGTAACTCTTGTCATTAATTAAAATGAAAAGAAGGGAAATTTTAGTGAAATATGCTTTGTATTTTCTATTCTAAAAGTAAAACACATGCATTTGAGCAAAATCAGATGATCCGAGACCAAAATGAGAATAAAAATATCCGATCAATAACAAAATCAAAATAAGCATTAGACCCACCATCCAAGCGCAGCTGCTCTTAATGGGTTCATATATTTCTTTCTAGCTTTATTTCTCTGCCAGAGTTTTTTAATGTATTTGTAGCTAGATTATATACATAAGGCAGAATCCTCATTTTCACGTAACAGTATAACATAAGGCTATTTTTTCTGTTTTAAAAATATGCTCTGAGGCAAAACTGGAAAACGAAAATAAACTTAACTTGAATGAATTTAACTTAACTAAAATCAATGAGTTAAAAAGTTTAAATAAGATCTAAATCACTGTTAATATCGCACCAGTGGTATACAATCTCTCCTATCATTGTTCAATGCAGTTTCCTACCTCCTCCGTTTTCCTGCAAAGACACCCACTCTACTCTGTAAGGACTTAATTGACTTTGGAGCCTCAGATACGTCAAGGGAACAGAGGACAGAAGAGGAATTAGCGAAGGAGTTCAACCCATGACCTTCCCCTTACCTCCTGCTCAAGTCCCACCCAGGCCCAAATTTTCTTCACTCAGAACTGTATAACTTCCCGAGTTCAGCTGGAGGAAGAGATTCCAAGAGTATAAAAAAGGGTGAGAATGACTCAGAGAAGGGGAAACCGTTAATGGCGAGGCTCTGACCACAGGTGGATAATAAATTTCAAAGAGAGAGCCTCCCAAGGAAGCCAGGGCCAAGTGGGTGAAATCCAAGGTGGGGAAATGGAAGAAAGAGTAATGGGAAAAAGAGAGAAAAACTAAGAAAAAGCAAGAAAAAGAAAAGAGATTGACAGAGAAAGAAACTACTATACTAACAGACCGATTCTCTTCTTTTCTACCTCTTCTCCTGTGACTTTAATAACATTACTGACCAGAGGATAGTGGTGAAGTTTGTGATGAATTTTCTCCCTACAACTAATGTTTGGCTTGGCTCCACCATGGTATTTGCATTTTGACTGAGGACTTTACCTCTGTCCACCACCTGCCCTGACCCCAAATGGTGGAGTAATAATGTGGCTTGTCCCACCCACTTCTACTGCTGGCTGGAACAAAACCTGTAGAGAGCCAATGGCTGAAACAATGGCAGAACAGTTTTATAATGTTTACAGATATACTTGAGACAAGGTTCTGAGGTTTCATAGCTCTCAGTTTTTACAATGATGTCTTTACCTTCTTCTTCTTACCATAAAACAGTTTTCAACTTCAGGATGATTAGCCATCATTTCAACTGATTGGCTATAGTAGAATTTACTCAGTTGAAATTGTATTGCTGTCCTTGACATCTTTTCTACAGTGGAATAAACAATTAGTTTTCTAAAGAGTGTATGTGGACATACATACTGAGTTTAGAGTGCTTTATTTAAGTATCTCTTTATGCAAGAAAAGATACCAGAGGGAAGGGGTTATTAACCTATAACTATTAAAATAACAGACTGTATATTCCTTGGTTACACTTCTAGGGAAAATTTAATAGACTTATGAAAACTTTTATAATTAGATCATTTTATAAAATTATCTATAAAATTAGAGATCTATAATGTTTCTTCATTTCTAAGAACTTAACTGTTCTTGACTTTTGCCCTCAATTCTCCTATTTCCAAAAGACACATTAAATGACCCACCAGATTCCCCTTTTCCTATATAGAAACAGCTTAACTAGCAGATCAGACATAGCAAAGAGGGTGTCTACTAAATGCTCACATCAAATCTTCTTTCCAAAGTTGAATGAAAGAAACTTTAAAAAGTTCCACTGAGCCAGGGCCAGAATGCCACAAAAGCATATTTTATATTAAAGTGAGCTTGGCCAACAATCTATTCTTTCAGAGTTCCTAGGAAGATGCCAGCACATGGCCTCATCACAGGACCAGCAGCATAGCTGTCCCCTGGCGCCAAGACAACACCCAGCAGACCCTGCCAGTGCGTCTGAGATTCCATCAAAAACACATTTCCTCAGGTTAAGACATTGCCTGTTCCTAAGTAACCTCTTTATAAATTAATCCAAATGTTAGGAAAGATAATGCAATAACATATTATTTATCTGCAAGACCATTTTGGAAATATCGGCCTGTCTCTTTTCTATTCTGACTAGAAAAGGTTCCTGGGGTATTTGTTTCCACCTCCTAGTAACTGTGTGAGTGTTCATGACTTACTTTATTTTTCTGAGCACTGTTGGCTTCATTCAGAAAAATAAGGGAAAGTATTTATCTTCCCAGACCACTGTGTAGATTCATTCATTGATTCATTCCAAAACATTTATTGACAACTTTGTGTCAGACCCTGTTCCAGGAGTTGGGGACACAGCAGTGTACAATATGGGTAATAGCCATTGCTCTCTTGGTGCAGACAACAGCCTGAGAGGAAGCAAGGTTCAAGGAGACAGACAGACAATAAGTAAGTAAGTAAGTAAGTAAGTAAGTAAGTAAGTAAGTAAATGCCCATAAGTGTCATTGAGCATTCCATTTCTATATAAAGTGATTAGCAATGTCCTCCAGCTGGTCACACAGGTATTTGATGGAACAGCCTTTCTGGCAGAGGGAACAGCAGGTGGAAACGTTCTGAGGCAGGAATGTGTTTGCTTTTTCACACGACGGTGAAGATACCAAAGTGGCTGGAGCAGACTGAGGAAGGGAGTGGGTGGTGAGGGATAAGGTCAGACTGTCCAGACAGCTGAGAATCATGTAGGGTCTTGTAAGCCAGTGGAAAGAAGGGTTTCAGGCTTTACTCTGCATGAGATGGACCTTCTGTACATCCTAAGCAAAGGCAAAACATGGTCTGAGTTCTGTTGTAAAAGAATCACCCTAGCTCTCATGCTGTGATTAAACTGCAAAGGCAAGGACAGAACCAGGGAGTCCATTAAGGAGGCTAAGGCACGAATCCAGGAGGGAGGTGGTAGTGGCTTGGCCTGGAGGTGGTGGGAGTTGGGTAGCAGCAGCTAGATTCTGGGGATACCATCAAGGTTGAGAGGGCAGGACCAGGTGATGTGTTGAAGGCATAAATGAGAGAACAAAATCTAATATCAGCATATGTTCTATACATGTTAGCTTCCTTCCGTTACTTCCTTCCTAATAGATCCTTGAAATAAAGTGCTGCTGAAAAGGAGGAAGAAGGATGACTGATAGGGAGAGATCAGAGCATGGGCGTGGGCACAAAGACCTGCCAGGTTGGTTGTCTCTTCCAGGCATCGAGAGGTTTCCGAAAGCAAGCTAGAAGGGTCTCCTCCTTCCCATAACTCACTGCCAGCCCCCATTGCCTCCAGGCATGGAAACAGAGAAGAAGGCAGTCTTGCTAGAAGTGCATGTGGCTTCTAAGGGACCTTTGAATTAATGTCAGTCTTGATAACCCTACAAGAGGAGGGGAAACATTTCTTAAATTATCAGGTCTTAAGGTCTTAAGTCTCATCAATGCTTACGCCACCCTCTCCCCTAAATTCCTGTACTGATGCACCCATGGTACCAGGTAAAACCTAGGACTTGAATGCAACTTGAGAGAAAATGGGAAATTGAGAGATCCAGCAATAATTGGGATTGATTTTCACTTCCCAGACAAATGAGGGCTCAAATGATGTCATTAGAAAAAATAAGCTATATTCCATCCATGGCCCAGTTGCTACCCACTATAATAGCAATACCCTAATATAAATACCCACTCTATTTTTCTATTTTTCTCCTATAAAATATCTATCTTTCTCCTCTAAGATATATTTGAATTGCATTTTACAAGTATTTCTTATGAATTTATTGAAGCTTGATTATATTTCAGAGCTCCAACTCCAGCAAAGGTAAAATAGTTTATCAAGTCAGAACAATCATACCGAAGTAAACCTCTAGAGCCTTGAAAAAGGTGGACATCAGAGGCAGGGAGCCCTTTCCCTGGACCTGTTCCATCATAGGACTTGTGGAGCCCAAGGGATACCAGAATTCTGGACATGGTGGCCGACTAGCAAATTTGGGAAATCTTTATGGCCCTGGTGTTTCTTGCCTTGATACAGAATAGCAAAGAAAAAGGAGTCTCTTCTTCCCTTCAAGTTTCTGACAATTTTGCTGTGTTGTTACTGAGTCTAAGGCGGAACTCTGGATTTCTGCTATAGTTTCTCTCTGGGCACATATAATGGAAAGAAACTATGACAGTCGTGAAATACTGCTCTGGGGGTTTCTCACTCTCAAAATTTAAGATAAGGTTTCATTTCATTTCCTTCTCAACATTGGCCTCAGCCATTCCATGCTCTTACTATACTTCAAAACCTATTTCTAACAGCCAGGAATCACTTGAGATGAGAATGAAGAGTCTTTGAAAAGTAGAGGGTCTCTAGACCCCAAAAACTTTAGAAGAGAAAAGCCAAGCCAAGGGAGGCTGGATAATTGCTCTTGGCTACGAGAGGAAAAAAAAGAAAACATGGGGATGGGACATCCACGTTTTCTTCAACTTTACAAAGTGTTCGTGTTACATACTGTACGATTCTATTTTAATAACATCTTTGAAAGGATAGTGTTTAGAAATGAAGGGCAGACGTGGGGCTGCAAAGGTCTGTGGGGGGAGCAATGGAAGGAGGTGGTTGCCATTATAAAAGAGAGGCATGAGGGATCCTTGTGGTGCCTGTGGGAATTGTCCAGAATCTTGACTGAGCAGGGGAACATGCGAATTTACACAGGTGACAAAGCTGTGTCAGATTTCACACACACACACACACACACACACACACACACACACACACACAAAACGCAAGTAAAACTGAGGAAATCTTAGGATTTCTGAACTCTATCAATATGATGCCCTGGTTGAGGGAACTGGGCGAAGTGCACAAGGGATTGATTACTCTGTATTATTTCTTACAATTGTGTGTGAATCTACAATTGTCTTGATAAAAATTTCAATTGAAGAAAAAGTGCTTAATGGAAAGACAGTCTTCAAAATTGCATGCATGATGCAGATATTGACAAGACAAATGCTGAAAATTTGATAAAGAGCATATTTCCCAGCAAGGAATGATTAATAAAAAATATCCAATCTAGCCAATAGTGAGAGAGACATAAATTAACAGATTAAAACATTATTTTCACCTATCGAGAGTTAACAATAAAATAAAAAAGATGTGGTAGAAAATATAATAAGACTTATACTCCCATACAAGGATGCCAGAAGTGTAAACTGATGCGGAACTTTTAAAAATCACTTAATAGTTTTGTAAAAATGATACACGCTTGGTATTTAAAATTTAAATCCAGTAAGTCTCATTACAGCAAGCAATATTATTTCTCAAGAGATTTTACCAAATTTAAAATATTAGGTAAAATATTCTGAATATTGTGGGATTGTTATGTGTCTAAATGTGTATTTCAATATTTATTAATAAGAATAAACTTCAATTTTCAAGGAATAAAATTCAGTCAACTCTATGATAAAAGACATCAGTCTGAACAAACTCATAACCAACCACAAGTGTCCCATCCTATTTTTTATACACACAAAACACTGTAAAACATAAGCCTACTGGAAGATGAGTTTTCAAGAAAAAAATAATAATGGAATGCTAAGCTACAAGCAATATACAAGATGAAAGAAAAAACTATACGGGGCTGAAGCGAGTGGTGATTATAGCAATTTTAAATACAAATAAGTTACTCATGTATTCAGATTATCAGTCTTTCTCCTTCCTGAATTATCTGTCCAGTGAATATTTGGCTTTGTAGTTTAAGCAAGCACTGTCCTACACATAATAAATTACTCAGAGTACTACATTTTAGCCTGCCCCTTGGTTTTCTTCTATAACTTTTCCCCCAGACTTCCAATGACTTCTTTTTTTTTTTTCTTGTCCATTAGACAGATGGGTATATTCACTCAGCACCAAAAAAGCTCCAGGTTTGTAATAATGAAAAGTATATACTAGTGTATACTATCTTCTTAAGATAATATCCACGGGAGCATATGCTCAAACCCAATAATTCTATAAATTTATTCCAAAGAAATGATCATAGAAGCATTCAACTATTATGTGCAAAGCTATGAGTTACTTTTTACAACAAAAATTAGACCCTATCTAAATAATTAATAGTGAAAGATTTGTTAAATAAATTATAAAGAAGCATCAGCTGTAAAGAACTATTTTCTAAATGTTCACATATATAAATGCAAATGCATAGAAAAAGTCTGGAAAGATACATACAAAATAGTAACAGTTACATCTGAGGATGGGATATATTGGAGAGCTTTATGTAATTGAGACTTTTAACATGAAAATACATTGGTGTATTACTTTATTTAATTTCAAAAATACATGAAACTATTATTAATCTTCTACAAATCTAGCATAAACAAAAACAAGATCAAAGAAAAAGTAGCAATGAACAAAACTATATCCATAAGATGAAGTATCATATACCTATTAATGCTTTGATAAATTTTAGTGCTATGGGAAACTGTTCATTATATATTACTAAGTAAAAAAAAAAGGTAGCTAAAATGTGCTAGCTGTTGTAAATATCTATGCACATCCATAAATAGGAAAAGAGAAGAAAACACATCACAATATTAATAGTTGTTACATCTGGGTTGTAAAATATTGGTGATTGCTGTTTTCTTTCTACATTTATTCACTTTGTAAGTTTTCCGGAGTTTTTATAATACAGGTCAAAATAGTTTAAAGCCAAGCCATACTTTGAGGTCTTTCATCAACTGCACAGTATTCTGCCATCAAGTCTCTAGCAAACAGTCTTTCCATTATGCATCTTCATCGTAAAGCTTGTGCATGCTAGATGATACACACGATTCCAGTAACTAAAAACTGTCAATGGTGTGACCTAAGTTGGAAGGCTCTGTCAATTTCACTGAAGACAAACACAATGGGGAAGCAGACTCCGGAGGTTTAAAGAAGGAGTCTGAGATACCTCTAGTAATCTGTTTAAATGACCATATGTTGATAAAATCTGTAGATGTTGTTGTGATTTTTCTACTTAAAAAATGGCCCAATGTTGTGTATGCTTTTGATCTCACCGACATGTATCTACTGCTGAGAAGCTTTAATAAAGCCATTGTTTGGCTGGAGGGAGAGGAACTGAAAAGAGAGAATGATATAAACATTTTCTGAGTGCTAACTATATGGTAGATCCAATGAAAGGCATTTTATACAAACTAAAGCTTCCACAGAATCCGAGAGCTTTGATTTCTTGCTTTGTAGCTCATACCCTCACATTCTGGTTGTAATGAATTATGGAGCCCACAAAGGATGCTGAGTCTCAGTTACCTCCCCCATAGGAGTGTGGGTAATGGGAATAAGAAGAAATATTTAGCCCTGACTCAATTCTTTACTGTCTTCTATTTATCTTCTTTCCTTGCTTAGTAATACTGCATTTTATTTGTAATGCAACTTTTTGGTTTTAAATTCCTTTTTAACACATTTCTTCTGGCCCTACAAATACCCTGGGAGATAGGCTATTAGTAAAGCCATTTTACAGGCAAGAAAGCTAAGATTCGAGATGCTGGGTAGAGATGTTTGGTGAAAGGCAAAGGTGTGTGTGTATTAGGCAAACACCAGACAGAACAGGCACCAAAACTCAGGCTTTCTTTCCTTTAGGCGACCCAGTAAGTGTCCCCCCTTCCTCCATTCCTTAGAGCAGTAAGTGGCAAGTGGTAAACAGACCTTACTTCAACAACATAACACTGGTGTCTATAAAAACGTCTCTGGACCCATCCCAGGCTAAGCCAGAGCCACACCCAGGCACAGGAACTCAGAAGGAGCAAAACCACTAGGGATCTTTTCTCTTGAGTTTCCTTATGAGAACACCAACAAAGCCCATCCGTCTAACCTGAGGTCAACACCAAGCACTGAGCCCATGAATCTCTGCCTCTGTGATAAATGTGTTGCCCTCAGCCTCCACCACCACTTCCCCCAAATCTTAGTGTTCTCAACCATCTTCCACAGCTTCCTCTTTTCTACCCCCTTTCCACTGTCATTTCTGTATTCCAATAAATGTAACCTTTTGGTAACTCGGACCTCATTTCACGGCATGTGGAAACCGTGAAAACAGTTCTAATGTCACAACAGAACCACTCATCATCATCACCCAATGTTATTAAAATAGAGAAAGAAACTGAATGTGAAGATGGCCAACGGGATGACCTTGCCAACTCTGCCCAAATTCCCCAGCTACAGGAAATTCTTTTCCTGCTCTGACTCAAATGAAAAGTTTTTATAACTCAAGCTAAGCCAACAGAAAGGAAAAGTAAAGGTAACAGACATGAAAAGTGACTTCCAGGGAACCCGGCTACCTTTCTAGAATAAGTGGATTACAGTCATTGCTTCCGTTTCTTCACTGCTTATTTCCATGTGACCTGTCCTAAAATGGCACAATTTAAAGTCTCCAATAGCCTTCCTGACGAATGAAATTACTTCTTTTCTCACTTCTTGTTTTCTGCATTCTCTAGGTAATCAACTCTGTTCACTTCCCCTTCTTCAAACTTCCCATACCACTGGACTTTGGAACATATCAAGATCCTGGATCTTCCCCATTTTTCCACTTGCTATTTTCTCTTTGATTCTCTGGTTCTGCTTATAGAACATCCTGCTAATCCCTGTCCGTCATTCCATTTTGCTGTTTTCCCCATTCCTATTGCCACAACAAAAAGGATTCAAAGCCTATGGGTCAACCTCAATCCATATGAGAGATAGGTTGCTTGTTCCTACTTGCAAATATAAAGTGTTTCAAGACTTTAGCTCAGAAAAGAGGCTGGAGGGAAGCATGAGACACCACTAAATTTTCCTTGGGTTGGGAAATACATACATCAGCTCAGGGTGAATAAGTATGTCTAAGGAGTTGGTGAAAGCTCACAGACCTCTCTGCCAAAGGGTTGCCCAAGGTAGGAGCAAAGAGTGAACCTTTTTACCTTCATCATTATAGGCCAGATATCAAGGATACAAGGTCCACAGCACAAGGGCTACAAAGTTAATTTGATTCTCTGATAACTAGAATCTTGTTGCTGGTCATAGCTAAACTGATATGTAGTTAAAAGCATCTTTTACCTGTCTGCACTCTGTGAGAACCATCACATTTGTCTAATAGAAGCATGATATAACTAAAGAAATTCTGAATAAAAGAATTAGGAACTCACAGAAGGATGTGCTCCCACAGTATATTCTACTCAAACAAGGCATCCTCAAGAGCTTCCACATGTCACATGCCCAGGATGAAGAGTATTTGTCACTTACTCCATGCTTGATTTGATACAAATGGAGATAAAATCCCTTGCTTTCCAACAAAATATTTATTGAGTGTTAATAAGTAAGTAGCAATAAACATCACTTTAAGTTTTACAGGGTTCCTTATGATTCATTCATTCAACAAATGACCTAATTGAATGCTGAACAGTGTAGGCACTGTAGAAAATGTAAAGGTAAGTTAGAAATATTTCCTCCGGACAAGAAAGTGAGAAGCTAGTAGTAAGATTAAGTATGCACTTAAACAACTACCATATAAGTGGAAAGTAAGTGATGCAAGAACTGCCCAGATAAATTACTACACATCTAGCTTTCTAAATATCAGAGTGGAGAGATTGCTTTTAAGGAGCATTTGATCTGCAATGCATATCCCAATTTATTCATTTGACAATTACTTATTACCTGCTCAGAAAGTACAAATTGGGGGAAAAAAAACTTTTAACCTGCAAATCCCTTTTCTTTGGGAGTTACATTTTACCTTCTCACCAGCAATGTACTGTTGTTCCACATGCTCAGCAAAAGGTGTGGAGGATACAGAGTGAAAAAACAAAGTGAGCCAGCCACTGTGTAGCTCAGAGTCTCATCAGGAAAGCACAGTAATTGTAATACAGACAGTCACCAAAACAATATGCTAGACTTTTTAACTCGACAATATCCAAGCAATCTTGTCTCTTCCACACCATGCCCCATAAGTTATCATGGTGCTCCCCTTTCTCAGCCAGGAAGCCCTCAAGATGTCTGTGGGGTTTAAAATGTCTACCTAGCAAAAATCCATTTATGAATCACAGCATTTGTATTCAATCTCCCAAGAATCCCATCTCTACTCAGAAAAACAATTAGGGCAGTCATTTGGGGGCAAATAATTAGGGCAAACATATGTTGGCCACTCAGCTGACCATGAATGTAACTGAAGATGAAATATGAGGTAATGTTCCTCAATTAGACAGGATAATCCTCATCACAAAAGCCTGATTAGTGTGTTTATACCAAGCCCCTTACCCTGTTGGTGAAAACAGCCTTGTGTTGGGTCACTGAGACAACTCAGCTAGGACATAGCCATAAGATTATAGGTAAAGAAGGTACTTCTTTCATTTCAGATATGCAAGAGTATTCATATATCCATCCTTGGTGATTTATTCCAAATATAAAAACAAGCTCACTTTCAGTTTTATGAAAACAGCTCTGTATAAAATAAAACGGAGATTCCTTTATAAAATCTGTATGGTACATTTTCTTTATATAAAAAAAAACAACCCTTACCTTTTTCTGAAAGCCTAAATGAACTTTAAGAAATTAAGAAGTCTACTTCATTTATTCACTATCATTCCTATCTCATTTGTTCATGTATTCATATACATTTGTCTATATATTCAGCACAAATTTGGCATGGTACGCTAGACACTACACTTGGAGTTTAAGAGGAATAAAGCACAGCCCCTGCCCTCAGGGTGCTCACAGCCTAGCTTTCAAAGCACAGAAGATGGAGTGATCAACACCCAAAGTTTAAGCATCACCTCAATGGAGGTGGGCCTTAAAGGAACACAACAGCCATTACTGGGCCCAGAAGGTGGCCATGGGCACAACAGGCCAAGATAACAGCTGAAGGAAGAAACCCAGAGGCTAATGGGAGAGCAATGAAGGAACTTTCCTGTTTAGAACTTGGTTTAATCAAATATTAATTAATGAGATTTTTTTACCCTAAGTGAATTTTAGAACAGTCTAAAAGTAAAAACACATTGAAAGGATTTTGTTTCTCTCTAAATAAAATCCTACTAACAGTCCCATCTTCAGTCTGAGCTGCAAGATTTCTGAAAGTGCTGTTTATTTTAATGTTTATTTATTTTTGAGAGAGAGAGAGAGAGAGAAAGGGAGAGAGCACAGGCAGGAGAGGGGCAGAGAGAGAGAGGGAGACACAGAATCTGAAGTAGGCTCCAGGCTCTCAACTGTCAGCACAGAGCCCAACGTGAGGCTCAAACCCATGAACCATGAGATCATGACGTGAGCTGAAGTCAGATGCTTAATCAACTGAGCCACCCAGGCGACCCTGAAAGTGCTGTTTATTAAAAGCATGTCTTTTAGAATGAAGGACCAGAGTATAAACAGAGCTTTAATAGTTCACACAATTACCTGAGCAAACACTTGCAGAATTACCAACAAAACAGGCATTTACATAAGGGCAAACAACAGGAATCAGTTACTGAAACAGCCCAGTTTCATTGACATACAGAGAGAGAGAGAGAGAGAGAGAGAGAGAGACAGAGAGAGACAGAGAGAGACAGAGAGAGAGAAAGCACTTTTATAGTCATAAAATAATGACCAGTATTTTCCTCATCACTTTTTCATTCCTACATCCCAACATCCTTGACAAATATCATCTGATAAAATTTGTATTATTCCACAGCTGAAGTCTACAAGGGTTAAGAATTCCACAGAAATAGATTAACTCAGAGTGCAGAGACGGTGCTGAATTTAAGGCTCAGTGCTCAATCTACCATTCTACTTCCAAACTAGCTCTGGACAACACTCTAAAAAATGAGCTATAAATCAGAAAGGAAATGAACTCTGAGTCACCTCATAACTGATCCAAAACACCTCAATTCAGTGCCACCACACCCTCGAACTTAGAGTGACTGAGGGCCAAGAAATCTCATAGATCTTGTATCTTTCATGCTGAAACTGTGTATTTCTGCTTGGAAGTGCTGAGAATTCCCCCTTCCCTCTCTTCCCACCCTTCACAATGCCAACTGCCCTTTCCTTCTGCTGCATTCTCTGGGGAAGAGTAGACTTTTCTTTTGGGGCCATTAACTTTTTTCTATTATTAGTTCAAATGAATTCACTTTTTGATTCTTAATTTTACAGGTTGGTGAATTCTGACAAATGTATAATTTGTACAACCATTGCCATATGAGAACATTTCCATCGCCTGAGGGCTTTCCCTGAATGCCCCTTCCCAGTCAGCTCCTGCCCATCCCCCAAAGAGGCAACAACAGCACTGCTCTCTTCCTCCATAGAAGTTTTGCTTGTACTAGAACTTCATAAAAATGGAGTCATCCCATCTGTTCTTTTGGTGTGTGTCTGGCTTCTTTTACTCAGCACCTATGTGAGATTCAGCCATGTCATTGTGCATATTGGTACTTTGTTCCTTTTTATTGCTGAGTAGCATTACATGAATGCAGCACAACTGTCTGTCCATTATCCCGTTGATGGACATTTAGATTGTTTTCAGTTACAGGCTGTTAAGAATACATCTGTAATAAACATACCTTAAGAAATCTTTTGCGGGGGGACAAATGCTTTCATTCATCTTGGGTAAATACTGAAGAGGTTTATAGAACAGGTACAGGTTTAACTCTGTAAAAAATTTTTTTTCTAATCTGCAAAACCTTTTTCTTTGGGTAGTACAACATTCTACCCTCCTCACTAGCAATTCATTATTATTCCACATCCTCAGCACAAGTAGCTGTGATCAGTCTTTTTAATTTTAGCCAACTAAGTCAGTATGTAGTCGTATCTCATTGTGGTTTTACTCTGCATTTCCCTGATGACTAACTGCACTGATGACTTTTTCGTATTTATACAGGCCATTCATACATTTCCCTTTGTGAAATGTCTGTTTCAAGTCTTTTGCTCAATTTTTAATAAGGCAATTTGTCTTCTTTCTATTGAACCATAGGAATTCTTTATATACTCTTGATGTAAGAACTTGTCAGATTTATGTTTTGTAAATATTTTCTGCCAGACTATGTATTTTTTTATTGATATTGTATAGCCATTACCTAGGTCACAATATGAGAACATTTCCATCGCCTGAGAACTTTCCCTGAATGCCTCTTCCCAGTCAGTTCCTACACATCCCCCAAAGAAGCAACAACAGCACTGATCTCTTCCTCCATAGAATAGTTTTGGCTGTACTAGAATTTCAGAAAAATGGAGTCATCCCATATGACTAGTTGTTGATTTCTAGTGTGATTCTACTGTAGTCACCAAGGTTTCAATTTTTTGGAACTTATTGGTAATAATTTTACGGCTCATCCTATGATCTAGCTTGATGAATGATCTATGTACCATGAAAAAGGACCTGTGTTGTGAGTCTTTAGCTGAAGTGATCTATAAATACCAATTTGGCTAAGTGGGTTGGTAGTTTCATTCAAAACATGCAAATACACATATACGATTTCTGTGTGCTACTATCATATACTTTAGGAATCTTGTAAAGAAGTTAAGGAATTACTCATACCAAGTAGTTCCCGTTATCCAAGTATTTACTTTTGTGGCATCCTATGTATCTTCATGTGGATCTGTGACTTCACCCGATATCATTTCCCTTGGGTCTGAATAACTACCTTTAACATTGCTGGTTAAGTCTGCTTTTGCTTGTTTTTAAAGTTGGTATTTCACCTTACGTTGTGAAGGATATTTTCATTGAGGTGAGAATTCTAGGTTGACCTTTTTCTTTCAGTACTTTAAAGATGTCACTAACTGTCTTCTGGCATGCACTGTTTTCCATGAAGTCAACAGTATTTCTGAACATAGTTCTCCTTTATATGTCTTTTCTCCTGTAGATATTTTCTTTATGTTTGACTTTCAGAAACTTGACTATGCTGTACCCACATGTTATTTTCTTTATGTTTATTTTACTTGGGGTTTGCAGATATTCTTAGATCTGTTGATTGGTATTTTTCATGAAATTTGAAAGAGTTTTGATATTACATCTTCAAATATCTTCCTTTCCCAATCTCTCCATACTCTTTTACCAAAAGTCCAACTTACATTGTTATATTGTTTGATATTGCCCTAAATGTGGTTAAATCCATTTTTAAAGTTTTTTCTTTGTTATGCTTCCATTTATATCATTTCTAGTGTCCAAACATAAAATTCAGTGATTTTTCTCCTGCTGTTGCCAAACAGATAATAAGCTGACTCAGTGAATTTTTCCTTATAAATGATGTCTTTTTTAGCACAAGTGCTTTCATTGGTTATTTTTATAATTTCTGTTTCTCTGCTGAGATTTTCCCCGGGTTGGCTCATTAAGCTCTTTTAAATCACCTAACATCTATAAGAGTTTTTCAAAATGTTGTCTCACAATTCAAATATCTATGTCATCTCTGGGTCTGTTTTATTGACTGTTTTTCTCCTTATTAGGTTTACATTTTCCTGTTTCTTCATTTGTCTAATAATGTTGTGTTATCACTTGGATGCTGTTGAGTGCTACATCGCTGCAAGTCTAGAACTTGTTCTTTTCTCTTAAAGCTAGTTAACTTTTCTTTTCCTAGGAGGCACTAAGTTGATTAGTAGAAGGATTTGCTGAAGTCTTTGTTAGGGCAGGGATACAGTAACCCTGCCTATAGGGTTAAAGTAGCTTATTCCTAATGCATGGTCTTTATGGCATCTCAACTAAACACCTAATATGTTCACTGAGGTATCTTCCCTCTGAATATTGGGATTTCCAACTTTTCCCAACCCTATGCTATCTTCAGAATATCCATTCAGCTAAAAGCCATCAGTAACTATTTTCTGCCAGAATTGGCAGAGTTTCACTATATATATGCATAGTCAGCTAAAGACTCAAAGAAACACAAAATCAGATTTCTGATATTTCTTCTCTACATAGCATCCTACACTCTAGTATCCTACCTTGCAAGTTTCAACACCCTATAAATTTTGCAGTCTACTTCCTCTGTCCAGCAAGAGAGCTATTTTCCATGCAGGTTCTTCTTCCACATGTCATCACTTGGGAAGTGCCCTCACATGAAAAAGCCGGAGTGCATAGGGAGCTCATCTTGTTTATTTCCCTTCTTTTAAGGATCACAGATCTGTGCAGTCTAGTTTCCAATGCCTTAAAAAAGGTTGCTTCAAATCTTTCATCTAGTTTTATATTTGCTAACAGAGGAAAGGTAAGTCTGATAATAATTTTTTCTCTAATGGATGGAACAATAAGACCATTACTACAGGTAATAAACTCCTCTTATCCCAAGTAGAGGGTGTGCGCACACACACTTCAACAGTTACGGCTCAACAGAAACTCTTAAATACCTGAAACTTTACAACCTCTGAAATTTGGGACCAGTGCACTTTAATCATGGTTAAACTCTACCCCTTTTAGGAAGAAGGGAAAGAAAAGCCAAAACATACCTGAATAGTTAGCCACATATGACAAAGGACTACAGGAGTTTACTTCCTGAAGCTGAACCAGTCTAAATTTGTTCCTATGCGTGATTATCAGCTCTACACACATGAATCTCTCATAACCTTGAAAGGGACATTCAGCCCATTCATTTAGTCAAAGAGAAGCTTCTCTGGAGATCAGAACCTCTTATGGCTCAGATGATCATATAATTAATTATTCAACCTGAGAAGAATTGACAATTTTAATAAATATACAAGGACAAGAGTCATACACCATGACTGGAACATA
Organism: Prionailurus viverrinus; assembly: GCF_022837055.1. Classification (NCBI taxonomy): domain Eukaryota; kingdom Metazoa; phylum Chordata; class Mammalia; order Carnivora; family Felidae; genus Prionailurus; species Prionailurus viverrinus. The sequence goes on along the minus strand of NC_062561.1, from coordinate 135,021,601 downwards.
TGGTCACTCTGATGATTATATTCAAATGGTGTCTTGCCCTTGCTGTGGAGATAAGAAAGGAAGGTGGTTACAGGAGTTCTTTTAACTACTTATACTCTGCAACTTACAGGAAAGTCTGTTACTCACTTTTATTTTTGAAGAAACAGAGGACTGAGGAGGGTTACACATCCGCTAGTTTCAAGTGGCCGGTCCCAACCTTTCTTTCATTACATTTCCTGTCAGGTTTTGAAAGACCACTTCACTCTAAGTGAAATAATTACCACTGTGCACATCCTGCTTGTGTGTATAAGGGGATAAGAAGGATAGAGGAACAAGTGAGAATGAGAAAATATGTTTTGCTATTTTCTTGAGGGGTGCATTAAGTTGCTTTTATCCTTCCTGTCGAAAGTTGGAGAAACGGTATTCAGGTCCTATTCAGACCACTTACATCATTTGTTGTATTGTCTTCGTTAAGAACCCTTGTGTGATGCATCAAAGTAAAAATCTTTCTTTGTTAAAGACTGTTTACCTCATTGTGATTAGTGGGAATACTAATCAGCCAAAGAAGAAAAGGAAACATCATGCAAGGACTAAAATAAATAGTTTGGTAAAGGGAACAGCTTTATTGTAGTCCTTGAAAACTATTCTATCCATATCCTTTTTTAAAAGGCTTGCAGCATAAAACATCCCCAGTCCTTCTCTTTAGTCCCTTGATTCTATTTAACACTTGTTCCAGAACATTTTATAGCCATTCAGCTTGGTTTCCATTGATTTCTTTAACTGTGCTCAGAAAATATAATCACAAAATGTTCTCATGCCATTTGGGGTTCAAGGAGAATGTATAATAGTGTTCTTGCAAAAATGAAAACCTTATTTGCCCTATAGTTTAGGCTAGATACGAAACATTTTTAAAGGAGAAATGAACAAATGTCTTCTCTATTATTTCGTCCTTATTAGATGGATGGATAAGAAACAGGCAACATTCTTGGTATGGGTAATATAAGTAAATTATAACGTACAATTGGCAGATTTCTCAGTGACTTTATTGGTCTGATGTCATCCATACATAAGTGGGCAAGAGATACTTAAACAGAAGGAAAATTTCTGGGGTGGCTCAGTCAGTTAAGCATCTGACTCTTTGTTTCAGCTCAGGTAATGATCTCCCAGTTCAGGAGTTTGAACCCTGCATCAGTCTCTGCGCTGACAGTGTGGAGCCTGCTTGGGATTCATTCATTCATTCATTCATTCATTCTCTCTCTCTCTCCTTCCTCTCTCTGCCCTTACCCTGCTAGTGCTTTCTCTCTCCCTCTCTAAGTAAATAAACATTAAAAAAGAAAGAAAGAAAATTTCTAATGCAGTTTGGGCTGAGAGTAGCATTTAACACAGTAACACTGGAGCATTGCAGTGATGAGAACAGGCCCTCCTCAAATATTTCCACAGTCCTGCAGCACATATTTATTTCCAAGGCAGTTACGAGAGGTGCATGTTCTTAAATTCTAGTACTCTACAGATGCATTAATAATAATCAGAACATAAATCATCATAGCTCTATTAGGACAGTTTATGAAGATTCTGAACCTAAAATTTGATCTTTCAGCAAGTGAAGAAAGTGATAAAGAATTCTCTTCGGTTAGTGTACTCATCCTGACACAAAAATGTTGCTCATTTGACCTAAGTCAGATACAAATTAAAAACAGCTGGAGAACTCAGACACAGGAGATGAACACAGAGAGACCATCAAGATGAGGACCAATACTTCCCCTTAGCCCCTCCTAGAAAACTTTCACCTGAACCTTGTGAGGAGAATCAGCGTGAAATCCCACTCACCATCACACTTGATGGCAACTTCACCCTTCCAACTGTGGGGGCCAAAGTCCTTGGGAGTCACCATTGATTCTTGCATCTTATAGCCAGTCCATCAGGAAATCTTAATGGCTCTATCTTCAAATGTATCCAGCATCTGACAAATTCTTACTAGCATCACTTCCCCTACCCTACCCAAGCTACCATACTTTCCCAACTAAATTATTGCAGTAGTCTCCTAAGGGGTCTGTTTCCAGTTCTGGCTTGCCTAAGGCCTACTTTCAATCAAATAGCTGAAGGAATCATTTTCTTTTCCTTTCTTTTTTATTTTATTTTATCTTAGGAGCAATCATTTTAAATTTTTTTTAATGATTATTTATTTTTGGGAGAGAGAGACAGAGAGCGAGCAGGGTAGGGGCAGAGGGAGAGGGAGACACAGAATCCAAAGCAGGCTCCGGGCTCTGAGCTGTCATCAGAACCCAACGCAGGGCTTGAACCCATGAAGTGTGTGATCATGACCTGAGCCAAAGTCGGATGCCTAACCGACTGAGTCACCCAGGCGCCCCAGGAGGAGCAATCTTTTTTTTTTTTAATTGTTTTTTAACATTTATTCATTTTTGAGACAGAGAGAGAGCATGAATGAGGGAAGGTCAGAGAGAGAGGGAGACACAGAATCGGAAACAGGCTCCAGGCTCTGAGCTGTCAGCACAGAGCCCAACATGGGGCTTGAACTCACGGACTGCAAGATCATGACCTCAGGTGAAGTCGGACGCCTAACCAACTGAGCCACCCGGGCGCCCCAGGAGCAATCATTTTAAAATTAAGGTAGATATTGTTATTCATTTGCTCTAAATTCTTGAAGAGCTCTTCACTAGAACAACAACAACATTATATTTCTTATAATCATATACATGATCTACACATACTGGTGCAGTATCACCAAGCATCAGTCAATAATCCTACAAGGCAGAATAGACTGCATCCAACGTATTAATGATATGACTTTATGGATCCAGAAAGTTGTCACTTTAAAAACCCTCTCTTGGGATGCCTGGGTAGCTCAGTCAGTTAAGCATCTGACTTCATATCTCATGGTTTGGTTGATGAGTTTGAGCCCCCCGTTGGGCTCTCTGCTGTCAGCTCAGAGCCTGCTTCAGATCCTCTGTCTCCCTCTCTCTGCCCCTCCTCTACCTTGCAATGCTCTTTCTTTCTCCCTCTCTCTCTCTCTCTCTCAAAAATAAATAAACATTTGAAAATGTAAAAAAAAAAAAACCTCTCTCTTGCTGATAGATAATAGAAATTCAAGTAGAAGGGTTTACATGTCTGACCTATGACTTTGATCTTCATTAAACAACAAATATATTTCAGAAGGACAAAACATGTGTGCTCTTAGAAATTATTTATGTTAAAGAATGTATACATTTCTGATGTCATTTTTGGCAGTAAACTATGATAGAAAAATAATATGGATGTTTCAGTATGGAGAGAAGGAAATGGAATCAAGCTGTAGAGAATAAAGAGGCAGAAAACCCAGACCACAAATTTCAGCTGTGTCATTATTCTACCCTGGGCCAAAAGTAAAAATGACTTGCATTTACAACGTAATGGCATTTTAGGGGCGCCTGGGTGGCTCAGTCGGTTTAGTGTCGGACTTCAGCTCACTCAGGTCATGATGTCGCAGTCTGTGAGTTCGAGCCCTGTGCTGACAGCTCAGAGCCTGGAGCCTGCTTGGGATTCTGTGTCTCCCCCTCTCTCTCTCTGCCCCGCCCCCACTTGTGTGCTCTCTCTCTCTCTCTCTCTCTCTCTCTCAAAAAGAAATAAAAACATTTAAAAAATTAAAATGTAATGGCATTTTAAAAATTCACTATCAAAAAATAATAGTCCATGTTTATTGCAAAAATTCAAGTAATACAAAAATATAGATTAAAAAAGGAATCTTCACCTCTGGCTCTGTTCTGTCCCACTCAATACATATTCCTTTAACAGTTTAGTACATCCTTCCACTGAAATACATTTCAGTTGAAAGTATACTCCTAATGCTAATTGAGCTCAGCTTTAACACTCAGCTCCATTATACCATTAAGGTTATTTTCCACAAGATCATCCTAGCTTCTGTAGACTATTTGAAGGTAATTATTTTACTAAAAGAAATGGGAGAGAGAGAGAGAGAGAGAGAGAGAGAGAGAGAGAGAGAGAAAGAAAGAAAGAAAGAAAGAAAGAAAGAAAGAAAGAAAGAGAGAGAGAGAGAAAGGGGATCCACATGGTAAAGATCTTCCACTTGGTCTCTCAATGTCTGGCAAAGTAGCTCATTAAGCAATTTTTTTTTTTGCTTTTTAAAAGTTTGAGATTTTTGTCAAAGGTCATGCATTCTTTCACAAGAAGGAAATAAGATGCAATTCTTCCAGTGGAAAATTTACAGAATTACTTTCCTTGTTTTTGACACTGAAAATACACGTGGATAAATTAATGATAATTTCTGTGATTGTTTGAATGCTTTTTCAGTGACAGGCTCTGTGTTAAGAAAGCACTCTTCATGACCCACCTCTTGTAAGTCCTCATAACCAGGAGAAAGTTTTATTCTGATTCCACAGATTATAGTTAATGACTAGAAAGTACTCGAGGTATTCCAAAATTCAAAACGAGTGTAAGTTCAAACCAAGGTCTCTCTGATTTATAGGAATTGTCTACATAATATTACATTCAGATTCTTTCACTTCTGGTTTTTCACCCTGGTCTTCAAATTTTCAAAAAATGCGTTTTGGACTACAATCTTTCATATTTTTTGGTAAAAAAAAAAAGGGGGGAAATATTTTTCTTTGAGAGAATGGAGGAGTAACCAAAGTCGTAATAAAGTTACGACAATCAATGCAACATAGCATAACTTTATATATCCAAGCCCAGTTAAGTCATATTTTTTGTTTCTTTGAAATATTTTTAGAATATGGAAAAAGAAATAGAAACCAAGAGAGAATACGACTAGAATGTAAACTAAACCAAAGTCAGAAGGCAAACTTCTAGACTGAGATGGGGTAGAAACAAGCAGACCAACGTAGTTGAACCATAATCAGAAGTGGGGGGAAAATCATCTCTCATTTACCAGGACAGGACGACAAATAAGTTTTATCTCGTGTGAACCCCATCTGATTGATAGTACCGCCTGGAGGCTAGTGCTCAAAGGGATTCTAAGGCTCTGCTTGGGGGCAACTGAAAACTACTAGGAGATATTGACATGTCTAATTTGAACAAACAGTAGGGAATGGCAACATATATTCTATGGAGACAAAGAAGAAATGGAGAATCATAGTAACTGAGTACTTGTTTTGCATCAGGTGCTTTTATGCACATTCTCTTACTAAATTCTCATAGATCCAATGAGGTTAACACTATATCTACACTAAATAGATGAGGAAATCATTCTCTAAATGACACTTCGAAAAAGAGGGAAAGAAACAAAACTTTGTAATAGACAGAAGAGAAGGGAAGGTGTGTACAATAACCAGACCTGCATATGAAAAGTTTTTGTGAAGTGAACTTCAGTAAGAAGTCATGTACACTAATGTCTCCCTACCACATTGCTTGCAGTGTTTCCAACACTTCTTATATTTAAGTAGCACAAATATTCAGCAATCTAAATTGTCTCATTATTCAAGATGTACCATTATGCTAATTATAACTTCTTTATAAATGGTGAATAATTTTTCCCTTTGGAAATTATTTTAGTTGGAAAGAAACTTGACTCAAACTCTCTGATTACTACTCCTAGACCACAAAAAGATTATTTTAGAACAATCGAAAGGGAAGCCAATGAGCCAAAGAGTACAGAACTCACCAGCAGTCTTAGCCACTGAGATACTCTGCTACTGATAACTGGATCTGCCATCTTGGATTAGCCACTCTCCCCTTTGGGCCTCTTTTTTCCCACAGGGGATTGGACCACTCCTTATAAGGTCTATGTAGACTCCCAAATGCTGTGGCTTCTGTAAGTTCAAATGCAACTCTTACTAGAAGGAGTCAGAGAGGCTTTGCTGTGAATAATGAATAATTTTGTCATTAAAACCACAATTAGGTACCACCTCACACCGATCAGAATGGCTAAAATGAACAACTCAGGCAACAACAGATGTTGGTGAGGATGCAGAGACAGGGGAACACTTATGCACTGTTTGGTGGGAATGCAAACTGGTGCAGACACTCTGGAAAACAGTATGAAGGGTCCTCACAAAATTAAAAATAGAACTACAGTATGATCCAGCAATTGCACTACTAGGTATTTATCCAAAGGATACAAAAATGCTGATTCGAAGGGGCACATGCACCCCAATGTTTATATAGCAGCACTATCGACAATAGCCAAATTATGGGAAGAGCCCATACGTCCATCAACCGACATATAAAGAAGATGTGGCATATACCTATATACAATGGAATATTACTCAGTGATCAAAAAGAATGAAATCTTGCCATTTGCAACAATATGGACGGAAGTAGAGTGTATTATGCTAAGTGAAATAAGCCAGTCAGAGAAAGACAAATATCACATGATTTCAGTCATGTGGAATTTAAGAAACAAAACAGACAAACATAAGGGAAGGGAAGGAACAATAATATAAAAACAGAGAAGGGGACGAACCTTAAGAAACTCTTAAATACAGAGAACTGAGAGTTGCTGGAGGGGAGGGAGGATGGGCTAAGTGGGTGACGGACATTAAGGAGGACATTTGTTGAGATGAGCACTACATGTTATATGGAAGTTATTAACCACTGGGTTCTGCCCCTGAAACCATTATTATACTACATGTTAACTGGAATTTAAATTTAAAAAATAAATTAAATAAATAAATAATTTTGCCTGGGAATAAAGAATATATATATTTTTTCTGTTCCTTTTTTAAGACATATTGGGCATCTCCTACCTGAATGCCCTTTGCTGGACACACAGACTCAGGGGGAATCACTCACTCATGCCATGTTTATGTACTGACCACTGCCTATGAGTAAGGCATTATGTACCTATGAGAGGAATTTAAAATTGCACCAAGTATAAATGTGCTCTAAACCTAGGAATAATCAAGGTACTTACATAACTAAAATATGTATCAGAAAGTAAAAAGAATCATAAGAGCTATATAAATAAGTCGCTATGGGAGATAAAATGAAGGACACATACCTTTTGTGGGGCCATGGAGATGATAAAAGAAGTTTCCATGGGTAGAGCCTTGTGAGCAGGCCTTCAGAAACAAAGAATCCTTGGCCACATAGGGAAGAGTGTGAAGAAGAAGGGGATCCAGGCTGATGATCCCCTGTGAGCAAAGGCAAGGAGGTGGGCAAGATGGGCAAGGATGTGGGCAGAACAAAAATGGAGAAAAGTATAACATTCACCTTGGCTGGGCTGAAAGGGCCCTGCAAGGGAATACTGGTCAATGGCGGTGGAAAATCGTACAGAATCTTCAAGGACAAACAAAGGAGTTAAAGACCTTATTGTCTAAGTTAAATCTTTCTGAGCAGGAGAGTAAAAATCTTGGCCATCTGCCAGATATTTCTGGCAGCAGAATGTAAGATGAAATGGACTGACAAGATCCTGGAGATGAGGAGGTCATTCAGGAATTATTCCAGTGTCCAACCAAGAAATGACAAGTGCCTGGATCAACATCATCACAGGGAGAACTGGAGGGGGCACCCGCAACAACTAATAACAATCATAACAGCTTACATCTTTTGGGTGTTTCCTGTGCATGTTGCTGTGCTCTGAGAATAAGTAAGGAACTCATTTCATCCTCACAAGAGTGCTTGAAGTAAGTTCTTTTATCTTAGTTTTACAGATGCAGACACTGAGGCACAGAAAGGTTAAAGATTACCTCAGGGCACCCATTAAGGAATCCAACCTCTGGTTCCAGAACACTGTTTTTAACCATTCTGGTACACCATGTCCTTGCAGAAGTGAGGGTGACACGGCAGGGTCACTGAGGGAGGATGATAGGAAGGAGGAAGGGGGATCCAGGTTGATGCTGAGACTTCATGCCTGGCTGCTGGGAAGGGAGAGGAGCAGTTGTCAAAGGAAGGAGGAGGAGAGAGGCAGGCAGGTTGGGAAGAAAGATGGTAAGTTTAGGGCATGTTGCTCTGCAATGGCTGCTGTGAATGAAGGTAAATAGCAACAATAAATGGAAGCCAGGAACTTGAACGAGAGTTGAGGTAAGGATAAACTTAGAAGGTGAAAGTTGATGCCAAGACCCTCTCCAAGCAGAGAGTGTGGTGAGGAAAATCTTAGGGCAGGCGCTAGGGGAGCCTTTAAATGGAAAAGAAGTGAACAGAAGGGGTTCAAATCCAACACTGTTCACAGAGAAAAGGAATAAGACTGGAGAGCAAATGCTATGGAAACTAAAGAAAAATGTCTCCAAGTGGGAACACATAAAGATGTCAATGGCATTAGAGAGCATCTAAGGAGCCTCTTTCCAGTGAGTTTGAGATTCCATAGGATCTCAAAGAAGCAATGTCATTTCCACAGAAATTTAACCCATGATCAATGACATGCAGAAAATCTATTTCGTCATCGAATGCAACCCATGCTAAAGAGGCAGAAATGGGCAAATCATTACCTAGTTACTGTTTCTCTCAGGAATCCATTTTTTGTATGTGTGAAAAATAAAATAGGTAGATAACTATAATACGTGATGAGCAAAATAAGCATTCCCAACTTACCTATGGCATCTGCTCAACTCTTTAGAAATGCATTACCAAGTGATCAATTTCACCAACTAAACGGTAATCCAAAGACCTCATTTGCTAGATAAAACAAACTGTGAACCTCTCAGCCCCACTTGCCACGGCATATGCTATTGCATCCCACATAAAATATGTGTGAATTCATTTTTGAATTGAGTCAAGTACAGGAACTCCCACCCCCAACCCCATCACCTGATGGTTAATTATCCTATGGGAAGGTGTACGGCTTTGTGTCAAGTAAGCCAAGGGTAGGGACTCAATAACTGTCCCCTCCCAAGTTTTCCCTGATAAGCCAAGCTGACACAGCCCTAGTCTTCTCAGTTCTCAGCCTCAAAATCTGACTTAAACTGGACCAGTGATTAGAAATGATGTGTCCTCAGACAAGAACACAATACAGGAATCTGCTTTACAGGCATGTCAAACTACATTTATAACTCCAATTTTCCCTAGTTCTCAGAGGTCACCCTGACATTTGTGAGAACTGGCAGCAACGACCCTGTAACAACCCATCTATACTCCGTATTTATGCTGCTATTGCACCATTTTTTTATTGTTTTTTGTTGGGGTGTCAATAACACTTTTCAGGAATACAATGATATAACCAACATAAAATGCTGGAAGGAAGGAGAAATGTCAGTGATTAAAAGCCAAAGAGATCCATGTTTAGAAAATGAAATAAACACCAGTTACATAATTCCCAAGAATGGTCCCCTGCCTGGGCAGGAGCCCACCTCAGGTTCAGAGCCTCTGTTCCCCCAAGACCCTCTTCTGTCTTCTGGGTGGCAGAATTCAACTCAGGAAGGAGTATAGCTGTCATCTGATAAAACACACTGAATTTCCAGTGAGGAAAATTAACTGTCTTTACAATAGTGCTCTTGACATAAATATATTGTATATTTAACGCTAAACCGCCTACTAATTTGCTTTAAATTGGCCTAATAATAATTATTATTTAAAGATATGGCAGTGAAACAGCCTTTGCTTTTTGAAAAGCTAATTGTGACAGCAGGTGCTTTTTATGCCACTGTAATCTTTCCTATAAAGATCATTACCACTTAATTATAAATGGCAGCTGCATTGAGGGTGTTTTGGTTCATGATGAGGGTTTGATTGATTATGGGAGTTTCAGTTCCACAATGTTAACGAGTCTAGCCTTTTGGGATTCCCAAAAAGCATCATCAAGATTCTCAGTATCAGCACACATGAGTTCACTCTGTCACAAACTGACAGCTATGAGGTAATGTTTTATATAAAACACAAAGACAATTATCCTTTCCTTTTTGGTCAAGAAATTAAAAAAAAAATAAAACATTTGTGTGTGGGCTTTCAAATAATATGTTTCTTCAGCTTCTAAATCAGATATTGCAGAAAGCCAATTTAGACAAAGTGTTTTGTTTGAAGGATATTATTATATTTAAAGAGGAATAGGAGTTTCTAGAATTTAAGGAGAAAATGGTGATGGTAATACATCTGAGACTTTTCATATTTTTATATATATTTTTTAATGTTTTATTTTTATTTTTGAGAGAGAGAGAAAGAGAGAGAGAGAGCAAGAGACAAAGAGACAGTAGGGGAGGGGCAGAGAGAGAGGGAGACACAGAATCCGAAGCAGGCTCTAGGCTCTGAGCTGTCAGCACAGAGCCCAATGGGGGCTCGAACTCATGAACCACAAGATCATGACCTAAAATGAAGTTGGGTGCTTAACTGACTAACCCACCCAGGGACACCAGACTTTTCATATTTTTAAAAAGTAATGCCTATATTCCTAGAAACCCAATTTTGATATTTTGTCCAAACTATATATGATAAACATAGAAGTGAGCAGATGTGGTTACTTATCCTTGAAACTGATGAATACTTAGGTCAAAGACTCTACAATCTACATTTGTGAATCTACATTTGTTTTCCATCAGAGAGGGAGAGACAGAGAGAGAGAGAGAGAGATTGAATACATCAAATTCAGCAGGGACATTTTGTCCTCTTTGGGAGCTAAGACCAAAATAGCAAGAACATATACAATTGTCACTGTCCCTAAACTACTCCCTTTCTAACTTCACTGCCTCTGTCCCCCTACTACTCCTTTTCTAACTTCTTAGGCAAATTCCTAAACTTCTTCATGGCAACATTGCCTAATCTACAAAATGATGCTTACAGTATGACGTGATGCTGCACAAACCAAATGGTAAAACCTATGTTCTTAGAAGAGTTACTGTCACATATGAAGTATTTAAATATCACAGGAGAGGGGTGCCTGGGTGGCCCAGTGAGTTGAGCGTCCCACTTCGGTTAGGGTCATGATCTCACAGTTCGTGGGTTCGAGCCCCGCAAAGGGCTCTGTGCTGATGGCTTGGAGCCTGGAGCCTGGAGCTTGCTTCGGATTCTGTCTCCCTCTCTCTCTCTGTCTCTCTCTCTCTCTCTCTGCCCCTCCCCCACTCGAGCTCTGTCTCTCTATCTTGCTCTCTCAAAAATAAACATTAAAAATTTTAAATAAATATTACCAGAGATTTTACGGTCATTATTAAAGAACTATATGTTTTTATGGAGCTTCTTCTCAGGGTCAGACACTCTACTGGGTAAAAGAATGAAATATGACCTTTTTTTTTTTCCTGTTTTTCTTTATTGTCTTAAGTTTTAGTTATGGTAAAATACATATAACAAATATTTTACCATCTTAAATGTGTGTATGTGTTCAGTTTAGAATCCATCTTCTAAAATTATTTTTTAATATGAAATTTATTGTCAAATTGGTTTCCATACAACACCCAGTGCTCATTCCAACAGGTGCCCTCCTCAATACCCATCACCCACCCTCCCCTCCCTCCCACCCCCCCATCAACCATCAGTTTGTTCTCAGTTTTTAAGAGTCTCTTATGCTTTGGCTCCCTCCCTCTGTAACGTTTTTTTTTTTCCTTCCCCTCCCCCATGGTCTTCTGTTAAGATTCTCAGGATCCACATAAGAGTGAAAACATAGGGTATCTGTCTTTCTCTATATGACTTATTTCACTTAGCATAACACTCTCCAGTTCCATCCACATTGCTACAAAAAGGCCATATTTCATTCTTTCTCATTGCCACATAGTAGTCCACTGTGTATATAAACCACAATTTCTTTATCCATTCATCAGTTGATGGACATTTAGGCTCTTTCCATAATTTGGCTATTGTTGAGAGTGCTGTTATAAACATTGGGGTACAAGAGAGTGCTGCTATAAACATTGGGGTACAAGTGCCCCTATGTATCAGCACTCCTGTATCCCTTGGGTAAACTCCTAGCAGTGCTATTGCTGGGTCATAGGGTAGACCTCTTTTTAATTTTTTGAGGAACCTCCACACTGTTTTCCAGAGCAGATGCACCAGTTTGTATTCCCACCAACAGTCCAAGAGGGTTCCGGTTTCTCCACATCCTCGCCAGCATCTATAGTCTCCTGATTTGTTCATTTTAGCCACTCTGACTGGCGTGACGTGGTATCTGAGTGTGGTTTGGATTTGTATTTCCCTGATGAGGAGCGACATGGAGCATCTTTTCATGTGCCTGTTGGCCATCTGGATGTCTTCTTTAGAGAAGTGTCTATTCATGTTTTCTGCCCATTTCTTCACTGGATTATTTGTTTTTCAGGTGTGGAGTTTGGTGAGCTCTTTATAGATTTTGGATACTAGCCCTTTGTCCGATATGTCATTCGCAAATATCTTTTCCCATTCTGTTGGTTGTCTTTTAGTTTTGTTGATTGTTTCCTTTGCTGTGCAGAAGCTTTTTATCTTCATGAGGTCCCAATAGTTCATTTTTGCTTTTAATTCCCTTGCCTTTGGGGATGTGTCACGTAAGAAATTGCTGTGGCTGGGGTCAGAGAGGTTTTTTCCTGCTTTCTCCTCTAGGGTTTTGAGGGTTTCCTGTCTCACATTCAGGTCCTTTATCCATTTTGAGTTTGTTTTCGTGAATGGTGTAAGAAAGTGGTCTAGTTTCATCCTTCTGCATGTTGCTGTCTAGTTCTCCCAGCACCATTTGTTAAAGAGACTTTTTTTCCATTGGATATTCTTTCCTGCTTTGTCAAAGATTAGTTGCCCATACTTTTGTGGGTCTACTTCTGGGGTTTCTAACACTCAGAAATACAAGCAATTATCAGGGAATACTATGAAAAATTATATGCCAACAAACTGGACAACCTGGAAGAAATGGACAAATTCCTAAGCACCCATGCACTTCCAAAACTCAAACAGAAAGAAATAGAAAACTTGAACAGACCCATAACCAGCAAAGAAATTGAATCAGCTATCAAAAATCTCCCAACAAATAAGAGTCCAGGACCCGGTGGCTTCCCTGGGGAATTCTACCAGACATTTAAAGAAGAGATAATACCTATCCTTCTCAAGCTGTTCCAAAAAATAGAAAGGGAAGGAAAACTTCCAGAGTCATTCTATGAAGTCAGCATTACTTTGATTCCTAAACCAGACAGAAACCTAGCAAAGAAAGAGAACTACAGGCCAATACCCCTGATAAATATGGATGCAAAAATTCTCAATAAGATACTAGCAAATTGAATTCAATGGCATATAAAAAAAATTATACACCATGATCAAGTGGAATTCATTCCTGGGTTGCAGGGCTGGTTCAACATTCGCAAACCAATCAATGTGATCCATTACATTAATAAAAGATAAGAACCATATGATCCTGTCAATCAATGCAGAAATAGCATTTGACAAAATTCAGCATCCTTTCTTAATAAAAACCCTCAAGAAAGTCAGGATAGAAGGAACATACTTAAACATCATAAAAGCCATTTATGAAAAGCCCACAGCTAACATCATCCTCAGTGGGGAAAAACTGAGAGCTTTCCTCCTGAGATCAGGAACATGACAGGGATGTCCACTCTCACCACTGTTGTTTAACATAGTGTTGGAAGTTCCAGCATCAGCAATCACACAACAAAAGGAAATAAAAGGCATCAAAATTGGCAATGATGATGTCAAGCTTTCACTTTTTGCATATGACATGATGTTATACATGGAAAACCCAATAGACTCCACCAAAAGTCTGCTAGAACTGATACATGAATTCAGCAAAGTCGCAGGATACAAAATCAATGTACAGAAATCAGTTGCATTCTTACACACTAATAATGAACCAACAGAAAGACAAATAAAGAAACTGATCCCATTCACAAGTGAACCAAGAAGCATAAAATACCTAGGAATAAACCTAACCAAAGATGTAAAAGATCTGTATGCTGAAAACTATAGAAAGCTTATGAAAGAAATTGAAGAAGACATAAAGAAATGGAAAAACATTCCATGCTCGTGGAGTGGAAGAATAAATATTTTTAAAATGTCAATACTACCCAAAGCTATCTACACATTCAATGCAATCCCAATCAAAATCGCACCAGCATTCTTCATGAAGCTAGAACAAGCAATCCTAATATTTGTGTGGAACCACAAAAGACCCCGAATAGCCAAATTAATTTTGAAGAAGACCAAAGCAGGAGGCATCACAATTCCAGACTTTAGCCTCTACTACAAAACTGTAATCATCAAGACAGCATGGTATTGGCACAGAAACAGACACATAGACCAAAGGAATAACCTCTTTTTTCTAAGCAGACTACAGCCTACAGCAGAAAGTTTTTGCTTGGCTGCTAATCTATGAACGAATCTTGCATTTTCAAAGGTTTGTAAAGAAAGACAAAGAATAATATGCAGCAAAGACCTGTAGGGCCCTCAAAATTTAAAATATTTACTACCTGGGTGTACCTAGGTGGCTTTGTCAGTTGAGCATACGACTTCAGCTCAGGTCATGATCTCACGGTTCATGGGTTCAAGCCCCATGTCAGGCTTTGCATTGACAGCACAGAGACTGCTTTAGATTCTCTATCTCCCTCTCTCTCTGCCCCTCCCTCTCTCTCTCAAAAATAAATTTAAAAATTAAAATTAATTAATTAATTAATTATCATCTGGCCCTCTACAGAATAAATTTACCAAGTTCTACTCGGGAAGCATTCTCAGCCTACTGAGACAAACTAGTAAGTACTACAATAAGTGCTCCATAAGGAACAGAAAATATCTGGAGAGGGAACAATAGACTAACAATCTTGCTGAGGACAGTCAGGAGAAAGTCATATAAGGCCTTGCAGTATTGGTTATATTTGAACTAGGACACATGTATTGTTAGAGTAGGTAAGATCTCAACAGCCTGAGAAGATAAAGGGGTATGCACAAAGAAAAAAACAAAATAAAAAAACTAGGATGGTATATTTCAGGAATTGTGGTTAACTGAGTGTGTTTGATTATAGGGTGTCTATGTGTCTAGAAGGTAACATGAGGAAAGGAAAAAGTAATGGCCTAAAACGAATGTGGAAAGAGACATTATATGAAGGGCTTTAGATGCTCTACTACAGGTTAGAACTTTTACTTGAAAGTAAAAGATTATCACCAAAGATTTTTAAGTAGGAGAATGACACAATTAGATTAGAGATTCAAAACAATTAATTCAAGCAATAGTAGAAACCTAAATTATATAAAAGAAACACTGGGTTGGGACCAAGATGGAATAGGAGGAACCAGCTTCAACCTTCTGCTTGAAACAGCTAAAAAGAACTAGACAAGATACATGAAACTAGGTTTTCAGACACTGGAAGAGGCAGTGTCAGACTCTGACTCCTGAAAGAAAGGGTAGAATTGAAGGGAACCTTGATTACCCAGATTCCTGCATGGAGAAAGGTTCTAAGCTTCAGAATAGGAGGGGGAGGGGAATAAAGTGTATAATAAGGATAAAAATCAATCAACAGAAACACACTGAGAAATGGCAGAGATTACAGAATTGTTAAACAAGTATCTTGAAAGTTATAACTATAATCCAAATGCCCAAATGTCAGAGGAATATTTGAGCATGTTAAATAGAGATATAAAATATATTTTTAGAACACCTAAATTGAACTCCTAGAAACAACAAAAATACAATGCCTAAAATGAAAAATAAACTGGATAGAATTACAGAATATTAGACACTACTGAAAAAAGGATCAATGAACCCAAAAACATAGTAATAGAAACTATCCAAAATGACACACAGAGAGGAAAAAAAAAGCCCCCCCCCAAAAAAAAACCTGAAATGAGTATTAGTGATCTGTGGGATGCATTGAGTCCCTAAAGAAAGAAACAGAAGTTGCACAAAAGACAATTTTGAATAAATAATCGAGAAAAATTTTCAAAGATGCTTATAAACAATAAACACACAGATTCAAAGAGATACATGAACCACAAGCACAAGAAACATACATGTAATGACACCAAGGTTCATCATAACCTAATTGGTTATGATAAATACATCATAAATACAAAATCATAAAAGTGAAGGGAGGGGAAACATTACATACAAGGAAACAAAGACAAGAATGGCAGCAGGGTTTTCCTTGGAAAAAATGTAAGGCAGAAGGCATTGAGCACATCTTTGAAAGACTGAAAGAAAAGACAAACTGTCTATGTAGACTTTCATATCCAGATAAAATATCTTTCCCAAACCAAGATTAAATACAAACTTATTCAGAACATACAGAAGCTGAAGAACTCAGAGCCAGCAGACCTGTACTAAAAATATATATTAAAAATATATATTAAAAGAATATTCTACTTACATCACATTCTCCGAAATGCTAACTGACCTATAACAACAGCAAGTACAAGAATGACTACCCAATAAAAGAGGTATGTGGGGGAGGAAAGTGAGGGAGATATTACAAAGGAGCATGTGGAAACTTCTGAGGACAAAGGGTATCCTCATTACCCTTATTATGGCAATGGTTTGAAAACTTCTCCAGTTACAGACTTCAGATTTATATGGTTTATTGCCAGTGAATCACACAGATCAGTAAGTCCAAAAAAAAAAAAAAATGATGATGATCAGGGTTCAGATATAACGGCAGAGATTCATCTAGGAGATAAGGACAACAGACAAGTGGACAAAGGATTAAGACCAGAGTTAGAAGGGTGACTTTGAGAATGAAGAGAATAAATAAATATGAGGTTCCCTTCTGAGGTTGAATGAACCATTGTGCAATGGGGTATATGGTGTGACTATCAACAGCATTAAGGAAGATAGAAATGTCTGAGGAGTAAGATAATTATTTGAGTTGTAAACATGTCCTTTGAGGCATCTGATAACAAGGTGAAGAAACAGTTGCAAATATAGTGCTTAATTTCAGAAGAGAGATCTTGGTTACAGATCCTGACTTTGGAATTAGAAGCATATACAGTAGAAAACTGAGGCTACGGGAGTAAGTGAGAAAGCCCATGGAGAGTCCTTAGATTAAGAAAGAAAAAGAGAAAGTGCAGCTTTGGGGGAGATCAATATTAAGGAACGGGCAGTAGGCTTTGTTCTCTGAAAGTGTCCATCCTCTTTCTTTTTATAATTTTATACTCTACTCTCAATTTTCCAATCGGGTCAGATGAAAATAAACCAGCATCTTCAGCAACCAGAGATTCATTTCTCTTCAGGGACTGACAGGATGTGCATTTACAATGTCCACTCCATCTTGGATCCAATCAAGAACTATTTCATTGGGTTCTCAAATATATTTATACACTTTGTATCTATAAAAAACACATACCTAACTCTTTTCAGGGGATACATGGTCCCTACATTTTGCTATGCTTGACAAGAAATAGTAGGCAACTGGGACAGGCAGGAATGCAAGGGGGAGTGGAGCAAGTCTTGGAAGATAGTTCCTTCACCTTGGAAAATGTATCTCTATTTCCCATCACAGTGTATTTAAATGATATTTTAAGCAATTAAAAAAATCATTATGCTTATCCTGAAAAAGAAAAACAAAGCTGAAGGCATCACAATCCTGTACTTCAAAATGTATTACAAAGCTGTAATCCTCAGCACAGTATGGTACTGGCACAAAAAAAACCCACTCAGATCAATGAAACAGGAGAACCCAGAAATGGACCCACAAACGTATGGCCAACTAATCTTTGACAAAGCAGGAAAGAACATCCAGTGGAATAAAGAGAGTCTCTTTCAGCAAGTGGTGCTGGGAAAACTGGACACTGACATGCAGAAAAATGAATCTGGAACACTACTGTCTTACACGACATGCAAAAATAAACTTAAAGTAGATCAACGATCTAAACGTAAGACAGGAAGCCATCAAAATCCTCGAGGAGAAAGCAGGCAAAAACCTCTTTCACCTCGACCACAGCAACTTCTTACTCAACACATCTCCGGAGGCAAGAGAAACAAAAGCAAGATTTAACCTCATCAAAATAAAAAGCTTCTACACAGCAAAGGAAACAATTAGCAAAACTGAAAGGCAACTGACAGAATGGGAGAAGATATTTGCAAATGACCTATCAGATAAAGGGTTAGTATACAAAATCTGTAAAGAACTTACTAAACCCAACACCCAAAAAACAAATAATTCAGTGAAGAAATGGGCAAAAGACATGAATAGACACTTCTCCAAAGAAGATATCCAGATGGCCAACCGACACATGAAAAGATGCTCATCAGGGAAATACAAATCAAAACTACAATGAGATACCACCTCACACCTGTCAGAATAGCTAACATTAACAACTCAGGAAACAAGGATGTTCGCAAGGATGTGGAGAAAGAGGATCTCTTTTGCAGTGCTGGTGGGAATGCAACTGGCTCAGGTACTCTGGGAAACAGTAGGGAGGTTCCTCAAAAAATTAAAAATAGAACCACCCTACAACCCAGCAATTGCACTACTAGATATTTATCCAAGGCATACAGGTGTGCTGTTTCAAAGGAACACATGCACCCCCATGTTTATAGCAGCACTATCAACAATAGCCAAAGTATGGAAAGAGCCCAAACGTCCATTGACTGATGAATGGATAAAGAAAATGTCATTTATATATACAATGGAGTATTACTTGGCAGTCAAAAAGAAGGAAATCTTGCCATTTGCAACTACATGGATGGAACTAGAGGGTATTATGCTAGTAAAATTAAGTAAGTCAGAGAAAGACAATTACATGTGACTTCACTCATATGAAAAATTTAAGATACAAAAGAGATGAACATAAGGGAAGAGAAGCAAAAATAATATAAAAACAGGGAGCAGGACAGAACAGAAGAGACTCTTAAATATAGAGAACAAACGGAAGGTTGCTGGAGGGATTATGGAAAGGAGGATGGTCTAAATGGGTAAGGGGCATTGAGGAAGATACTTGTTGGGATGAACCACTGGAATCTACTCCTGAAATCATTCTTGCACCATATGCTAACTAACTTGGATGTAAATTAAAAATAAATTTTTAAAAAATCATTATGCTTAATTCTCCTTAAGATAACAGAAAAAGAATATTTCACTTTCAATTTCTCACTGTCCTTACCAAGAAAAAACAAGAGGAGGGGAGGTCTAACTGCAAGCTGCCCTTTATTGACAAAGCAGACAGAGATGCTCTGACTTCAGGTAAAATACAACACCCAGGGCTACCACCATTTCCTTCCCTGTCCACCCCAGCCTCTGCTGCTCTCTGTGCTTAGAGAAAATAAAAACTGTTCATATAACCTAAGTTATGTGAACAATTCACTTCTGTGAAGCTCACAAGTGGCACTGATGGGGAACAGCAAACATATCAGAACCTGTTCACTGCCCCTAAGGGCAGAAATTCAGAAATTTCTGTTATGATTTCTAAAAAAAAAATTAAAAAAAAAAACTAAAAACCCAAAGCATCTTTATTATTTGCTCAGTTTAAATAATCCAAACCTCACAGCCCTGGAAACTTCAAAAAGTAGTGGAATGTAAAATAAGGAGCTATGGAAGAAAGATTCTTCCCTGGATATCCTTCCAAGCCAAGGAGCATCGAGGCAGTATTTTGACTTGGCAGAAAAAAGGATGGCAGTCAGACAAGGCTGCCTCTTGCTCTCTGATGTTTCATTTGACCTTTTATTTTTTTTCTCCACCATCCATATGCAGACCACATCCACTCATGAAACTCTAACTGAAACTCATCAAACGGACTCTCCTGCGGCTATGAAGATGGAACCAGGTACTGCATAAGACTGAAAGTTTTGTTTTTGTGTTTGGATTCTTGAGTCATTCCCTGGACCACAAACTATCCCTACTCTCTGGTCAACTGAGAAATCCAAGTGTTTCCAGCATGGATACAGGCAGAGATGACAACACTAAAGCTTCAAATCAATGGAAGAGATAAAGAATTCTAAATTTCACTATGCAGATATATAGATAGGGCCCTCCTAAGGACTTCCTTCTACAGAAAGATAAGCTAGTTGTTCTCCAGGAATTCCATTTGTGATTGTTGTTACTGGTCTTCCAGGGGCTGTTGACTGTAATTTTGCAGGTCACAGAACACATCGCATGGTAAAACCATCATCCTGATAAGAGGATGTGCTACTTGCTAACACACGCAGATAGTAACATCATTTACTTTGTTTTTCATCATCTGAGATATCCTGTGTCCAAGAAAAACAATTTAACTGAATATCTGGAGGACAAAGGTAGAACTAAAGAGCAAATTAAGGGCAATTAGAATACCAAGTCCAAACCCGAACGCAGACGGAGTAAGTTAGCCTCTAGTCTCTTGAAGATGTGTTGGTCAGGGACTTAATATATTCATCAAATCTATTATTTGGCAGGCTTTTTTGAGTTTTGAAAGATTTAACAGCTTCCTTTCATTGCCTCTGCCATTAAATTTTCTTTCTCATGTGTCCTTTTGCTTACTTGTAGCTTTCATCTATTTCGAAAGAATTAACAGTATTTGGACCTCCTACACAACGATCCTCAAAGAGATTGTGCACCGAGTTTAGTTAAAAATACAATATGAGAGGTAAGGAAATGTGTTGAGAATAACTATTTTAGGAATAGTAACATGTAATCCAAAAGAATGGAATTACTCAAATGAGGCACCCCCTGGGGAAATAAATGACAATAACCCATGAAAAGTAATTAAAACATTCCTGGTATACTCCAAAGTAGCCAGAAGAATTTAATTACAAACTTCATAGTTACATTATGAAGATTTATACCAAGGCTAGAAGCAAGAAGTGTCCAAGCCTGGAAGGACTTAATCACAGAGCATCTTCATTACGTGTCTCTCAGGAAACCACTGGTCTCTTCTCTCACAGAATTGTTTGTCACTGTTTCTGAAGAGCAGTCACACCGACTGTTTCTGTTGCCCTGTGAAGCTCACAAGTGGCACTGATGGGAAACAGCAAAGATATCAGAACCAGACCTTTGGCGAGAAAAGTTAATAGGAACATCCACATCTAGAATGGTCAGCAGTCATCACCCCACCAATCAAAGTAAACAACAACAAAGCACACTCTGTCCAGTGCTACTTGTAAGGTGGGCAACTTCTAACACAATGGCATTTAGGATTCTCCGTGAGACCTCGTTTGTCCTAGAATAACTCACCTCCTACTAACTTGAGTTCTGTTTAAGTTCAAGCCTAAGATTTGGGTCATTAGAAACAAGAGTAGATTAAGCAACAGAGACAGGGATATTGTTTTCGAAAGGCTTCTTTTGCAATATAGGAGGTACTACTTAGGAGCAGACAAGATGAGTCTTATCCTACTATCTCAAGTTAAGATTATGAGGATGCTTATGGTTATAAGGAAAAAAAAAACCACAGACTCAATTAGAAACTAGAAAATCAATTAGAGTTTTCAATCAATTAGAAAATGCATGGTCTCAGGGCGCCTGGGTGGCTCAGTCGGTTAAGTGTCCGACTTCAGCTCAGGTCACGATCTCACGGTCCGTGAGTTTGAGTCCCGCGTCGGGCTCTGGGCTGATGGCTCAGAGCCTGGAGCCTGCTTCTGATTCTGTGTCTCCCTCTCTTTCTGCCCCTCCCCCGTTCATGCTCTGTCTCTCTATGTCTCAAAAATAAATAAACATTAAAAAAATTAAAAAAAAAAAGAAAGAAAATGCATGGTCTCACATATAAAGAAGTACAAATATAGGGAAGCTCTAGACACACGCTGTGGT